>NC_056728.1:50096730-50111349 GCF_019279795.1 Protopterus annectens
CTGATGTCTCCCAGCAGCTCAACATCCTTTAAAGCCTACAGAAATGGAAGTACTCCTCAAGGTGCTGTCTGAACAGGGCTCTATAGAAGGAAACATATTAGTTTCCAGAATCTTATCACCATAAGGATAAACCCCAGCATTCGGATTGCTGCTGTCACTGACCTCACAGTCCATCAGTGGTCCAAATGCAGATGCAACCAAGTTCCTTTCAGATTCTTTTATTGCTCTTTTGTCATTTGTTCCACTCTTGCATGCTGACAATTCACACCAGGGTTGTTCTGACCCAAGTGCAAGACTTCGCATCAGTTTGTAATAAACCTGAAATGCACCTTCCCTGCTCACTTGTTCAACCTTTTCACATCTTAGAGTGCTGCACCTATATTTAAGTCACCAGCAGAGAGGCAGATCATGTTCTGTATTCCCTCATATAAGCCTCAAATACATACAGCAGACTACCGGTAGGACTCCACTATTTAATTTCATAATGCATGACATGTCCTTATCACAACAACACTGTGGGCATTTACTGTCAGTGATATGGTTTGAATTAATGCGTCAGGTACAAACCACATCAATGACACTTAGCATTCACTCATGCAGCTAGCCAGTTGCTCGGTCTTGATTCTAAGCCCAAGGCCCTGCTCCCATCCCCCACAGTCTTCCCCTCGGCCACCTGTGTGGGAACAAATAAAAGAAGGGAGGTACACTACAATGTCTTGTGGGTAACTTTTCCATCGAGTACACTTTTACACCAGTAGTAAAACTTGATCAGACAGCTTCTTTTGGAAAAACACATGCTGTTCTGGAGACCAACATACAGTAAAATCAATTATCAATCTTCCCCACATTCATTCGTCCTAACTTTCCCTGCCAATGCTATTAAAGCTAATAGATCTGAGGTTCCCCAGATTTCTACTGCTCTCACTACTTTGTATGAGGGTACAAAAACTGCCATCCACCATCAATTCCACACTAGTCACTGATCTACTGAAAGTCTCCATCGGAGGCCTGCCAACAGACTAGCCAGATATCTGAGAACTCCTGGATTAAGATAATCTGGTCCTTGTGCTCCTTCCTCCCAAAGAGCTGCCAATTCTTTCTGAGCCTCATTCCACTCTACTCTGCTGCATACCCAATGTGCTCTCTTCTCTCTCACTCTGGTCAACTTTCCAACCACATGGCACCCTCTCCTTGTTTATCTTTGTAAAGACTGAAGCAAAATGCTCACTTACTACCTCTGCTTTGTCACAGTCTTGTATAATCTTCTCATCTTTGCTACACATAGCAGAGTCCCTCTGTGCTCAATGTATTACTCCTTTCAAGATCTATAAATGTTTTTGTATTTTAATAAAACAATCTGTCAGTTTCTTCAAGATACTAGCCAAAATATATTTTTATATTCTCACAAAAGTGAAAGATAGGAAATGCATGTGGCCCTGTTTTACTGTCCCCTTGTAAAACCTGCAGAAACATGCTCTTACATTTTATATTTCTGGTAAATGCTAACCAAGAAAAGTACAGTGGTATAAAAACTTCAAACAAGTGTGGCACTGGACTGAATGGCAGACACTAGAGGCAACTGTTAAACGCCTAGTGATACAGGGAAGGCAGTCAAAGGCAGATGGGGATACAGTGACTCAATCCATTTGGAGAGGGAGGGGCCAAAGAGGAAGCAGTGGCAAGTAAAAGTCACATAGGAATCCATTTCTGTGTTGCACAAAAAAACAGTGGATAAAAGCAGAAAGACACAGTGCAGACATTTAACAGAGTGAAAAGGGATTCTACAGTGATCCTATTGAGAGGTGCAACAGTTCCCCTGTGCGGATAGGGTAAAAAGTAGCCCTAGCTTGGGTACTTTTAGTCAGAATTTAGCAAAAATTGTCAAGTAGCATGCAACAAATGCATACTGGAGGTACATATAGTGTACAAACAGGAACAGTAAAAGGGTGGAAATTTTAGAGAGGAAAAACAGTTGGGGAAATAGAGAAGCTAAGGAAAAAATACAAGGATCTGATCTGCAGCTCTTTATCAAGTCAAACAATGGGGATGTGCTTACACCGTGACCTATTCCCTGGGGGGGGGGGGGGGGCATTTGGTGACTGTAAGGTAGCAAAATAGTCCCTTATATTGGTGACAGATGTGCAAAACCAGATCCTGGTAATAAACCAAGTTTAACATTTACTCTAAGAGCAGTAGGATTTTTAAGGAATCACTTGTACAGATTGTGAAGGCAAATGAATTTCTAAACCTGAACCAATATGGCATAACACCATACTAAAGTTAACTGGATCCAATATTATAATGGAGGTGGAGTGCATCAGCCACTGTATTTTCACTATCAGGGTGCCCAAAATGCTCAAACACCAAAATGGTTGTACTAAAGTATCACAGTTCAAAAATTTGCAGCACATGTTCTAGGATTACAGGAGATTACTAGGCCACAGACCTAGAAGTCATTTTAAACCTGGCCATTTCAACCCAATGCAATACCACACAGGTACTAGTCAATACCCAAGATTGCATTTAGTGATGACTGCCCATGTCCAGGAGGGTTGTGGCGCTATCCCCGGTAAGAATTTATGGTGCCCCATCCACTCATACAGGTGCTCTGTTTTACATAAATTGGTAGCCTGTTCCAAAGATGTGGCAGTCGCTGTGAGATAAATCTGTCCATCCAGCATATCCTAGTTAAGTCACAGGCCATATTCAAGTCCCTGGAATGGGTAAGCCCTAGATCTATTTGATTTATGGATATGCAGCAAGATCATTAGGTCTGGGTTTTGGGTTGCTCTGTAGGCCAGGCATAAGTCTCACCTAAGAAGTCTATACGATACAGAGTATAGTGACAGGGATTTTAGTTGGTCCTCATAAGGCACATACTGGAATGCCTTGATCTTTTTGTTAGAAACCTCTGAGGTTTCTCTAATTGCTGTAAGTGCTTACTACAGTACTTACCGAATGGGGCATTATACTCAATTATGGTCCAGATAAGCGACGAGTATAAGTGAGTTATAACTTCTTTTGCTCTCAAGGCGATGCCTTTACTAATCAAGTGAGCTGTGTGGAAAGTTTTCCTTACAATGGTAGACTTGTGGTGGTCGAGGTTAAGGTAACAGTCAACCTGTGATCTCAGGTCCCTTACCACTTCATGGGTACTTAGAGTATTGTGACTGATTTGATAGTGTAAAGGGACACTGCTTGTGCCAAAGGGAATAATGATCCATTTCTTTGCATTCAGTTTGAGACCGTGACTAATACATCAGTCGTTGGTCTGTGAGAGACCATCCTGGAGTATACTGACATCATTTGGGGATTCGATGATTGCACCTAGTTTGCAGTCATCTGCAAACCTGGTCAGCCACAACCCTTTAGTTTTGACCTGATCTTCTGAGAAGTATATACCAAACAGTAGGGGTCCCAGCACTAACCCCTGTGGCACCCACTGGTAACAGGTCTGCTGGTTGGTGTGAATCACCCACTTTGACAGTGTATCTGGTTTGTGAGCCAGTTGGCAACCCATCTTACAACAAAGGGGTTTACATTCAGTTTGCTAAGTTTATCGGTAATGCCTGAATGTGGGATTATGTCAAAAGCCTTTGTCAAGTCAAAGTATGCTAATATGCACAGATTCTGCCCTCATCAACAGCCTTGGTCACACTTTCAAAGAAATCCACCACATTTAACAGGCAGGATCTGCCCTTCACGAAGGTGAATTGGGTAGGATCCAGGGTTTGAAGGTCACCTATGTCTTTCTTTATGAGGTCCATAATGATACGTTCCATGGCCTTACAGATGAGGCTGGTCAGGCTTATGGGTCTGTAATTCCCTGGGTCTGTAGCTAGACCACATTTGTGGAGGGGAAGAACTGTAGTTTTTCTCCATTCTGCAGGAACAAAGCCTGTGGTTAGGCTATGACTGAAAGGGGTACTTAGTGGTGATGCTAGTTCATGTTTTAGCCTGTTTAGAAGACAGCCTGGGATGGCATCTGGTCCCAGAAGAGGCAGTATTCTTTGCCTTGGACAGGACTTTAAGGACCTGCTCTTCAGATATGTAAGGTTGGGGGGGGGGGCTGTTGTAAGTTAGGAAGGGATAATGGAGTTAAATTTTTGCCAAACTTATCCACTAGCAGGTTGGCTATCTCTATAGGATCAGTGTGCGACATCGTTGGCCACCAGCTCTGCACATGCTTAGGTCCTACCCTTAAGGCCTTTTACCTAAAGTTTATCCTTGGCAGTATTTGTTCTGTCAAAGGAGCTCTTGGAGGATTTGACAAGTTGTCTTATTTGCCTGTAACAGCTGAGGAGGGTGCTTTTCCATTGTTGGGTCCTTGTCTTTGTTTTCTTGGAGAGCAACATTTTGTTTTTATTATAGAGTTTGTTGGTATTGGAAGTTCACTATGGCAGCTTTATTTTACTTGGGGCTCTGGCTTTGATTCCTTCTGGTACAGCCGAGTTTATACCCGAACACCAACTACACGAATATAGACTGGGATCATTACTCAAGCCCCAACACTCTAGCCCAAAGGTTCCTAGAGTTCATAAACTCAAATGCCATGGAACAACTAGTCACCACCCCCACAAGAGGAAAAAACATACTAGATCTCATCATCACGATCATGGGGACACAATGTTCAGCACCAGAGGTGTACCCCTCATTGGTGAGATCAGATCATAAACTAATCTCAATGGAAGTCCACATCCCGCCCCCACCCCAGATAAAAAAGACCACAGTGAAAAACTTCTCAAAAGCCAACTTCACACTTCTTAAGACTGGTGTGGTTTCCTTCAAGGCCCCCGAGCCAGCGGAAACCATTACCCAAACAGCTGAATCACTTACAAATGCCTTCTATCAGCACCTCCAGGACTGCATGGATCAGGCAATCCCAAACAAAACAAAGACTCTTTGCACCAAAGGCAAGCCCAGTCTGGTGGACCCCAGCCATTAACAAGCTCTACAATAAAAGGAGAAAGCTACTACAAGATAGAGCAAAATCCTTAAAAGGAAGACACCCTTGATCACTATAAGTAAAACTACGATCGCTCATAAAATCATCCAAGGCAAATTTTGAAAGAAAAGTCGCTAAGGATTCAAAAGACAATCATAAGGCCTTTTTTAGCTATGTTAGAAACCTGGGAGGAAACTCCCAGATATGCTCAGAATTAGTTCAAAATGATGTAAAAATCACTGAACCAACAGACATTGCCAACATACTGGCTGACAGGTTCAGTGCTAATCCTCCCGAAAGGAGAGATATCTATCCCAGCGGATTGTAGCCTCCCACACATCTCAAATGCTCAAGTGAAAACTGCTCTCGCCAAGGCAAAAAACACAGCATCTATGGGACCAGATGGTGTCCCCAGTTGTGTGCTCCATGAACTCAATGAGGAATTAAACCCGCTGTTAGGGCAGCTGTTTAATCTTAGCCTCACCTCAGGATACGTACCCAAGGAGTGGCGTACGGCAACTGTGGTCCCACTTCACAATGGCGGTGCCTCCACTGACCCTGGAAATTACCGCCCCATCAGCTTGACAAGCCTAGTCTGCAAAGCTATGGAGAGGATCATAATGGAACTCATAAATAAAGACATAGGGGACTTACAGACATTGGATCCAACCCAGTTTGGCTTTGTCGAGGGCAGATCATGCCTTTTAAACTTGGTTGATTTTTTTGAAACAGTCACCAAGGCCATTGATGAGGGCAAGGCAGTCCACACAGCTTACCTTGACCTTGCAAAAGCTTTCGACACAATACCCCACTCGGGTATCATAGAAAAACTCACCAACTTAAATGTAAACCCATACGTCACAAGATGGGTTGCAAACTGGCTAAGTGACAGAACCCACAGGGTCAGAGTGGCTGGCGCCATGTCAGACTCCAAGCCTGTCACAAGTGGTGTCCCACAAGGCTCAGTCCTGGGTCCCCTCTTGTTCGGCATCTACTTTTCAGAAGTACAGGCAAACACAGGAGGATTACGGCTGACAAAGTTTGCAGATGACTGCAAATTGGGCACCATAGTTGAAAACACATCAGACACAGATATCCTCCAGAAGGGTCTCATAGAAACGGATAACTGGTGCCAAAACCATGGCCTAAAGTTAAACGCCAAAAAATGCATAGTCATACCCTTCGGGAAAAACAAGGTTACCCCTAGCTACCATATAGGTGGCAATCCACTAAGCACAGAAGAGGTTATCAGGGATCTGGGGACACAGGTTGACAGTAACCTTTCATTTGACACCCACGTTGCCAAGGTAGTTAGGAAAACCTTCTACATTGCCCACCTGATCATGAAGGGATTCACATCTAGATCAAGGGAGGTCATTGTTCCCCTGTACTCACTCATCAGACCAATGATTGATTACAATGCCCCATTCGGAATGTATCTTACCAGACACCTGCAGCAATTGGAAAGGCCCCAAAAGTTCCTCACCAAAAGGATAAAGGGTCTCAAAAATATGTCTTATACTGCCCGACTGAAGGAACTCCAGCTCTATTCAGTCACATACCGTCTGCTCAGAGGTGACCTGTGCCTTACGTACAAGGCCATGTCTAACCCGGAATTGATTGACATGCTCCACCTCAAAAAATCTAAATCCATAAGAAATACAGGAGGAAGAGACCTAAACCTTAACACAGTTATAAATAGGACGTGCTGGAGGGACAGATTCATCACCCAGAGACTCCCTATGCTGTGGAACAAAATCCCGGTACATGTGAGGCAGAGCACCTCGTTGGCCCTGTTCAAGAGAAATCTTGATCAATGGATGGGAGACCGCAGGTTTACCCCGGGGATCATCTCAGTGTCACTGCTGGACAGAGGCACGGTAAACTAATGGGCATAGCACCTTTCAAACTTAAGGGGTGGTGAAAGCCACATAACTTTGGGCTAGGCTTATAAATGCCCTAGGGCAGATAGCCTAGCATAACCTATGAACCTATGAACCTACACTTATGCAAGTGAATATAAAGGGCTTTAGTGTAAGCTTTGGTGTAGTTACCACTTTCAGCTTGGGGTGGGCTTGGAATGCATGCATACCTTCACCTAGGAGGGGTACAGTTTGCCTTTTAAAGTTTTTTTTAGTCTGATTTCACCCTCTAAGTTCTGGTGTTAGTGTCAGTTCGAAGGTGACTGATATTCTTGTCAGTTTTAACTAATGAGGGTTCAACAGTTGAAGCAGTGCACCTATTTCACATGCTGGCGAGGACCAGATCTGGAATGTTTGTTCCTCTTGGGGTATGGACAATGTAAGATGCAAAATGAAGCACCAGGCTGGAGAGCTCAATTAGAAGGGGGACAGTTCAAATATTCATATTCCTATCACATTTTAATATCCTAATTACAAAAATCCTACGCAAGGAAGAATAAAAGATTAAGTGGGACTAAAAAAAAAAAAAAAAAAAAATTGGTTCATACCTGAAACAGCAGTACAATGCAGAGCTTCCCCCCCCCATACTTTGTCTGTTTCCTTTGTTCACCACTAATGAATAATAAAAGAGCTTACAGCCCTACCACAAATACAAAGCCACAGAATATTAGGTAGTATACTAACATGAAACCTTAGTTTGGGCATTCAGATTGGCAGGAAACAAAAACAAAGGCAGATTATAAAGATGGCAGTCATGCAACCACTGTGACACATTAGGAACCAGCGACAATAACCCATATTATAATTCTCCTTTGTTTACTATGGTTGAGCCCATGATGCCGGGTACAAGATTCTGAATGATGAGCTTCGCCAGACTGCCAACAAAATCACATTAGTACAATGACAACACCAACCCAATTAAACTGCATTTTTGTCTGAATACCAGAGGAAGAAGCTTGGTCATACAGCTTGAAACAACTGCCTTACTGGAAAGGACTGCTATGGATGCTCTGAACACCTCATTTTCTTCAACTAATGCAAATTGTGAATATTCGTTTTGACAAAAGTATTCTTTTCTTGGAATTGACATTTCTGTAGTAAGTGGATTAGCTAGGACACAGCATTACGTGCATGTGTGTGTGTATGTATGTATGTATGTATATATATATATATATATATATATATATATATATATATATATATATATATATATATATATGTGTGTATATATACACATACACCTCATATTAATACAGTAACCATTGTAAGCTACCTTAAACTACAATGCTCAACATGTTTCAGAATGCACTGGTTTTAACCAATGCTACTTAGAGACTCCATCATAACACTTTTGTAACTGGTGTGTATTGCCAAATTCTTATCCTTTTTTAATACGTCTGTCATCTCTGAAAAGTCTTTTTAGACCAGCTCACTCATCCATCTAACAAATGTAAAAAGATGACTAGCATTTCTTGGGAAAAGTGACAGGACAACAAAACAGTATTCTTAATTGCTGTTTAGCTTAAATGGAGAGGAAGGACCTCTCTGCCTCAAGCT
The DNA here is from genome assembly GCF_019279795.1 of Protopterus annectens. Taxonomy (NCBI): domain Eukaryota; kingdom Metazoa; phylum Chordata; order Ceratodontiformes; family Protopteridae; genus Protopterus; species Protopterus annectens. The sequence goes on from NC_056728.1 coordinate 50,105,155, forward strand.
GGCTATAAAAAACTTAGAAATAACTGCATATTCATAAAAAAGCAAACTAAAATGCATTCTATACACACACACACACACACACCCCAGAAGTTAGCAGCTGTACAATACAGAATGTACCCATATTTGCTGTGAATGGCTACAAAACTTGTACCATTGCATGACTCCCTCAAACGGGTTCCTTCATAAAATTTACAGTTCTTATACAAAAGCTCTAAGTGCTTACCAACATGTATTCACCTCATGTACTAGAACAGATGCATTTAAAACGAATGCCACCTACAGTGAACATCAGTGATTAAAAAAAAAAAGTTTTTCAGAGACCAGGCGGTATGAAATAGGTCATAACCCACTACTTTTTGTACCAGGACCATAATGCCCATAGTAATTGCTATTCTATCCTCATCACTGCTTTAGTACTACAGAGCACAAACATCTACTGTACACCATCACCATCCCACGTTGGTCTTTTACTGCATATAAGTAAACACTAATCATGATTGTCTGCCTCTAACATTACACTCCAGTTTAAGTGATACCACAAGCCACATAATGGATTTACATCATGAGAATATCAGACGCCTTTCTATTATTTAAGAAATGTATTAAACAAATCACACTGTTTTCTATCATCCCCAAACTGCATGACAGAGATATTTGCTCCTCCAAAATAAACTCATTGATCAGTTAGCTAACATTATGTCACACCTGCTTAAGACAATTGGCAAAACAGCTCTGAAATGCAAGTATGAACCACAACAGTTTTCATTACAGGTTCATAGGTTGGTACTAGGCTATTGGCCCTAGGGCCTATACAAGCCTAGCCCATAACAATTCCCTGGCTATTTCTTCCCACAGTATTTACTTCCCTAGACCCCTATCTAGCAGGGTGACCGAAGTGATCCCCAGGGTGAATTTCCCATCTCCCATCCAATCATCAAGGTTGCTTTTGAATAGGGCCAAAGAGGGACTCTACTTGACAAGTATGGGCAGTCTATTCCAGAGTCTGGGGAGTCTCTGGGTCAGGAACTCATCCCTCCAGCATGTTTCGTTCATTGTGATGACAAGGTTTAGATCCCTGGAGCGTTTGGCTCTGAGGGACTGGGATTTCTTTAAGTGGAGCATGTCCAACAGCTCTGGGTTTGACATGGTCTTGTACGTTAAGCAGAGATCGCCTCTGAGTAGACGATATGTGACAAGAGTATACTTGGTTTTTTTTTTTTTTTTTTTTAGACAGTAAGCATAGGGCATCTGCTTTAGGCCTGTGATTCTTTTAGTGAGGTATTTCTGCAGCCTTTTCAGTTGTTGCAGATGTCTTGAGAGGTACATATCAAACTGGGCGTTGTATTCTATAATGGGTCTAATGAGGGATGAGTACAGTGGGACAATGACCTTTTTTCTGGATGAAAAGCCCTTAGTGATGAGGTGTGCCACATTGGATTTCCTGACTGTTGTGGCGATGTGGTTATCGAAGGTGAGACCACTGTCCACCTGTGTCCCCAAGTCTCATCACACTTTTGGTATTTAGTGTACTGCCAAACTATGTGGTAATTCACGGGTACATGTTTTTTCCCCAAAGAGGATAACTACATTTCTTGGCATTGAGCTTGAGCCCATGGCTCTGGCACCAAGCATCTGTTTCTGTAAGGCCCTTTTGTAGGATATCCACATCATTTGGGGATTCAATAATGGCTCCCCAGTTTGCAGTCATCTGCAAATTTTTGTTAGCCAGAGTCCCTTAGTGTTGGCCTGTACTTCAGAGAAGTAGACTGCAAACAAGAGCAGTCCCAAGACTGAACCCTGAGGTACTCCACTTGTCTGGAGCTGGACTTGGAGTTGGCTACGTTTACAGTGTGGGTTCTGTTGGTAAGTCAGTTGGCAACCCATCAAGTGACGTAGGGATTAATGCCCAGCTTAGTAAGTTTATCGATGATTCCAGAGTGGGGGATGGTGTCGAAGGCCTTGGTGAGGTCCAGATAGGCTGTGTGGGCCACCTTACCCTTGTCCACGGCTCTGGAGACTGATTTGAATAAGTCAATCAGGTTCAGGAGACAAGATGGGCCCTTCACGAACCCAAACTGCATGGCGTCCAGTGTTTGAAGGTTGCCAATGTCTTTGTTTATAAGTTCCATGATAATACGTCCCATGGCCTTGCAGATCAGGTTCATTAGACTGATGGGGCGGTAGTCCCCCTTGTGGAGTGGGTAACTGTAGCTGTGCACCACTCAGTGGGCATGAAGTGAGGCTATGATTAAACATGACACTTAGGTGAGGTACCAGTTCATTTTGTAGTTCATGTAGTACACAGCCTGGGATGTCGTCTGGTCCCATGGGTGCTGTATTCTTAGCTTTGGAGAGTGCAATTTTTACCTGTGTGGCCATTACCAGAATTTGGCAATCTTTCAGTACTGAAATGGGCCCTTTAGGGGGTGAGAGGGGGGTGAAGTTTGCACTGAATCGATCTGTCAGGATTATTGGCAATATCCTTGGGATCAGTATATTTAATGCCATTCTGTTGTAGCTCAGAGCAGATCTGAGCATTGCCATTTAGATTCTTGACATAGCTATAGAATGCCTTATGGTCGTCTTTGGAATCTTTGGCAATTTTATTTTCATAACTAGCTTTGGAGGATTTTATGAGGGATCTCAGCTTCTTACTGAGGCTGGTAAGAGTTTTTTTGCATCCTGGGATTTTCCTCTTTTCTGCAACAGTTTCTTCCTTTTGTTGTAAAGTTTGTTTATGGCAAGGGACCACCAGATTGGCTTCCTTTTTTTAAAGGAGAGCATCTTGGCTCTAAATTGGGGGGATGGCACGATTCATGCACGAGTGGATGTGCTCATACAGTGCCTTAGTGTAGGATTCAGCAGTCGAACTTTCAGTTCCCATCTGCATGGGTGTTATGAAGTTTGTCAGTTTTGTCAGAAGTTTTTACGGAGGTTTCCTTACTGGGGGGGGGGGGGGGGTTGGGGTGGGATGTGGATGTCAAGGGTGATTAGCTTATGGTCAGACCTGACCGAGGGGGTGACCATAGGTGTGGAGCATCAATTTCCCATGTTGGTAATGACCAGGGTTTAGGATATTGGAGCCCCTGGTGGGACTAAGGATTAGTTGATCCATGGAGTTGGAATTTATGAATTCCAAGAACCGTTGGGCAGAGGTGTTGGTACACGAGTATGGAGAAACATTTCACCCACTGTTACCATGTGTCCAATCACAACCTAACATTTAAATTCCACAGTATCACACCTACAATTATCACTTACACACACAACCCCCTATTACTCCTATTAACTCTTGTCAATAATGTTGCACTATTCTTTACATGCTTTCTGTTTCACAGTACAACCACTTATACTACTCCAACACAAGATCAATACTAAACTGGGCATACATTTCTAGAATGCTACTATAGATCAATCTGTGGATCTCAACTGTTCCTAATTTCACAGAATTTTGCCAAATATGTTTGGTCTGCTACTTAATGTGTGGTTTTAGGACAAATCATTGAGAACTGAAGTCACTAAAGAATGACAGACACTTCAGTTTCACATTAATCACATTTAGAAAATGCAGAGTGATGCAAAACATGTTAATCTACTCAATCTGCACATAATTTTGGGCCTTTGTCCCAGATTTGTGAGACAAAGTGGTGAAATATCACTTTTACACAAAATATACAGATGCAAAATCAAAGTCACTTACGTTTAAATCATAATTTAACTTTAGTTAACATACCCATTCATTCATGATATTCATATTTAGTACTTTTTCACAAATTATTTTAGCTTGCATTTACATGTTTAGTGCTTGTTTCCACTTACAAGCCTGGGTTTGGAAAATAATACACACACACACACACACACACATATATATATATATATATATATATATATATATATATACATATATATATATGTGTGTGTGTGTGTGTGTGTGTGGGTGTGTAAAATCAAAATTAGCTTTATGTGCACAAATTCCTATATTTACGATATGTACTTGAATACACTACTTAACTCATGTTATTATCTCTCTCTAAACATGACTTATTACATATTTCTGTAAGCTGCTGTTTGCACCTTTGTGGCCTTAGTCATGAATAAAAGTGTCCTTTGGACCACTTAAATTTCCCATTTGTCAAACATGTCAAAGCAAAAAGCTTGTGTATATTCACTCTACTTGAGTGCCATCTATTGTTTGAAATTTGGAACTGCATACAGATTAAACTCAACACATGAATTACAGTAAACAGGCATAATATGCTAGCAAAACTATACACCACAATACCACAAATTCACATTACACACTCTTTTCTTCATAGGTATTACATATGGAATTTTAATGGAAATGTATCTATTTCTTTTGCTCATCTTTGACTGAATTTAAATCTGTGTGCACTTGTACGTGAGCCCTGTAATGAACCAGTAACCCACCCATTTTTAAAGGGACAATGGCCATACACAATCTTTTTTTTGACCATCTACAAGACTCTGCAGAGAATGATCCAGTAAAAAAAATTCTGTTCCACAAGAGCCAAAGCACCCCTCCCTCCAAAGGAAGAACAAACTAATCGCCCTGGCTGATCATCTGTCACAACAAACACTAGCTGAATACAAGTGGATGTGTCTGATCTAAATATTCCATACATGCATAAAGAAACAGCAAGCTGCTACTGCTTCCTGAATCTCCAGTCTGCCAGAAAACAGCTCATGGAACACTATCCATTCTTATTCTTCAGATTAAATGAGTGGACCCATGGGGTGCCTCTCCCTAACAAGCAGCAGTTATCCTCTGCTAGTCTCATGATCTGTCTTTATAAGGGAGGGTGAGGGAGGGCAGAGGGGAAGTCTGACCAGCAATGACCATAGCAAGATGACAGACATCTGAGGTCTAGATGTCTTGGCCCTGCTCTTCGAAGTATCCAGTTGTGCAAAGCCATTTAAGGACTTTGATTTGGGAGCTAAAGACATCCTTATGTACCAAAACACAGCACTCTGCTCTTGCCTCCAGTGATAAGAACAAGGGTGATGGTGCATTAAATCACAGAGGGGCATTTGAATTGACTAATAGCTTAAGGGCTTTGGCTTGGAAGGATGAGCTTTCTTCCAATACTGTAGTAGCCTCCACAGAGGCATCAGGACTTCGCTGGTATCTCACTGGCAAAGTGTGTCTTTTTTTTTACAGACATTCACCTTTACGAGTTTTAGGTGGGATGCCCATGGACAATCTGGCTTACTCCACAGTGACCTAAACAAGGTGTATGGACTTCTCTGATTTTAGTCGTGGAGACTTTCTGCCTTCTACTGACAAGAAGCATTTTACACTGTGCCCAGTATGAACAAACTGAATATGGAAATCTTGGGGAGGGATTTTTGTTACAAGAGATGCATGTGGCTCCTCTAGATGCGACATCTATCCCTGCCACCTAAACAACTAAAAATCCACACCAAACAGCTGTGATAGACAACTCTCTAAAAACAATGTATCATAACAAATAAAACAAAAATAGCAGACAGTTCCCCAAAAGGGGTAATGTTACCCAGTCTGAGCACCAGAATGATGAAGCTTAGTAACTGCATTAACTGCAAGGCTTACTTTCTTCAACTGCAACAAGAAAGTACAGTCGTGACGCACCATAATAGTAGATGTTTGAGTAGATCAATGTTGCAGTACTTTATCCTCGGGTCTTGCTGTCATGCAGAAGCCAGCAAATGGTCCAATTTCCATCAAACCTAGCTGACAGACATCCGATGGCTGACATAAGCATATAAGATGGACTTCTGCTGGGAACATTTTCAGGTCTTTGTAGACAGTGAGGAGCAGTCTAATGCCCGAGGGCAGTACAACCTTACCAGAAGTTGAAAAGACTTTTGGACAGGGGAAGGAATTAGCTATGAAAGCTAGAAGCAAAGGTAAGGGAAGATGGTGAATAAGAAATACCTACACAAAATGCTTTCGTCCCATCCCTCCCCTGGAATCAGGGAGGGAGGTCAAGAGAAGGCAGCAGAGGGGCAGGAATTTGTTCTTTAACTGTGACACAACCATACTATGTTCTTCATAGTCAATGTTGCAGCACTGATCTTTGAGAGGACTCAAAGCTAATAGTTGGAGGCAGGCTGTCTGTTGACCACTGGGAAAGTTAATTTTTAAAGTATGGCAGTTGCAAATCCCTCGCCTAGTACTGGAAGCAGTGGCTAAAT
>NC_056728.1:50111849-50149349 GCF_019279795.1 Protopterus annectens
TAGGAGCAGCTATAAATTCCTACAGGACTGTAGTGGCAAAGCCTGCCCTGGATTTAGAAAAGAGAGGCAAATGGTAATGCTTTGTGAACGTATGAACTGAGCTCCAAGTAGCAGCCTCTAGAATGTCTCTGGTAGGAACCCCTCTGAGAAAGGCTGCAGAGTAGTAGCAGCCCTGGTGGAATGTGATCTGATCCCCTTTGGCACAGGTTTACCATGGTGCAAGTAGCAGAAACGAATACAATGGCTTATCCATTTTGGAATAGTCTGCTTTGTTATAGCCTTCCCCTGTGTTCCTGCAGCAAATGCTACCATCACTTGCTCAGACTTTCTTAGAGATTTTGTCCTAAGTAGAATCTTAGTTGTCTGTGTACATCCAATGAATGCAGAATCCGCTCCCCCTTGTTCTGCGGATTTGGGTAACAAGTTGGCAGGTTAATCGTTTGGTAAAGAACCACACTGGATACCACCCTTAGGCATAAAAGAAAGCTTGGTCCTGAGGGCCACCCTGTCTGGGTAAAAGATAATGAAAGGCTCCACTGCCATGAAAGCCTGTAGTTCTAAAACCCTTCTAGCTGAAGTGACTGCTAAAAGAAAGGCGGTCTTCCAAGAAAGAAATTTTATATCCGCAATAGCAGCTGGTACAAAAGGAGGTAGGGTGAGTTTTTCCAGCACACAATTGAGGTCCCATGCAGGAGTCTGTACTCTCCTGGAAGGCCTTAAATGTTTGGCCTCTCTTAGGGACTGCTTTAGCAGGGGATGAGAAAAGAGAGGAGGCTCTGTTGTAGTAAGCCAAGATGGCAGAGGCATGGATTTTTATTTAAGAAAAAGATAGGCCCTTGTGAAGCATCTCAGTTAAGTATTGCAAAATCTGAGGAATATCGGGCTTAGCTGTGTCTATTCCTTGTGCTCGATTCCAAGCACAGAATCTCTTCCATTTATCAGCATAAGATTTTCTAGTACTAGGTCTTCTAGCCTCCAAAATGACATCCATTATATGTTTACTGAGAGATGTGATTGGTGAAATTAGTTTATTAGCCATGCTGCAAGATTCAGAGTTTGGAGACGAGTGTGCAGAATTTGATAGTTCTGCTCAGACAATAGGTGAGGTGTTTGAGGCAAGTACCATGGAGGAAGGTGTGACATATTCCATAGAAGCGGGTACCAGTGTTGATGAGGCCAGTCCGGAGCAATCAGAATAATTTTTGGTTTTTCCTGTCTGACTTTTAGTAAGACCTTGGAGAGTAGAGGCAGAGGGGGAAGGCATAGACTGATAGGTTTTTCCAGCTGAAGGATAGAGCATCCACTTTCCATGCTTTTTTGTGATGAGTTCTTGTGCATAATTTGTCCAAGTTTTGGGGAGAGGCAAATAGATCTATGTCTGGGCTCCCCATTTTCATGTCAACATGCTGAAGATTTGTGGATCCAGTTTCCATTCGTGTGGGTCCATAAGATTTCTGCTTAGGTCTGCCAGAGTATTTTGCTTTCCTGGCAGGAATTGAGCTTAAAGATGTATTTGGCAAGTCAAGGCTGTGTTCCACAAGGCCATGTCTAGTCTGCAAAGGGGGTAGGAGTGGGTACCCCCCTGCTTGTTTATGTACCTCATAACTGTGGTGTTGTCCGTTTGTCAGTAGTTGTCCTGGATGAAGTAAGTCTTTGAAGGCTGTCAGACCATTCTGTACAGCTAGCATTTTTTTTCTGGTTGATATGTAGATGCATTTGGTTTGGGCTCCATTTGCCCTGAATGCATCTCCCTGCCAGATGGGCCCCCCAAGCATAGTCTGTGTCTGTAGTTAGGGTTTGGGTGGCAGGGGGTAGAATGAATGACAGTCCCTTATTTTGGTGACATGCCTCTGCCCACCAAAGGAACTCCTGTTGCAGGCAGGGAATGAGAAGAATCATTGCTTCCAGGCTGTGGCAATGTTGACTCCATAAGCTTTTTAGGTACCACTGAAGTTTCCTCATATGCAGTCTTGCATACGGAATTAGTAAAATGCAGGCTGTCATGAACCCCAAAGCCTGCAGAATTTGTCTTGCAGACAGCTGGGTTTTTGTTGCCACTTGTTTGAAATATGTTGTCAATTAAATTTGTCTGGCGTGAGGTAAGCTATCTGGGCAGTTGTATTCAAGCTTGCACCCAGGAATGTAAATTATTTGAGAGGGTACCAGTTGTGATTTATTTTCATTTATCGTGTACCCTAGGCATGCTAGAAGCCTTTTTACAAACGCCAGATGCTGAAAGAGTGCCCTTGTCCTCTGTCCAAGAAATATCACTCCCCACAGGACTAACGCTATCTGTGCCAAACTCCGTCCAAGCTCATAAACTAACATAAAAGGCACAGTAGCGACCTGGTCTGAAGAAGCCTATCCAGGTGAAAGCGCTTACGTCTTCTGTTTGTATCGCAATAAATCCAAATTTTAAATTTCATGAAACAGCGGGTTTTTCAGCTTTGTTTCCTGCATTTTGGTTAGTGCTGTTTACTGCCTGCATCGCTACTGTGCCTTTTATGTTAGTCCTTGTCCTCTGCCTGAATGAGACAATCATCCAGATATGGATAAATTTGACTGTTTCTTTGTCTGCAAAATGCAATTACTGGTGCCAGGCATTTTGTAAAGACCCTGGGCACAGTAGATAAGCCAAAAGGCAGTGCAGAGAGCTGGTAATGCAAATTGCCTGCTTTGAAGCGGAGGTATCTTCTGCAAGATTCCCTGATTGGGATATGCAGGTATGCCTCTTAGGTCTAGAGTCACCAACCAGACATTCTTGCCTAGCATAGGCAGTAGCTGTTGTAAAGTCAGCATTTTGAATTGTGGAATGTCCAGGAATGTATTTAGAATGGATAAGTCCAGAATTGGACGCCATGATTTGTCTTTTCTGGGTACCAGGAAAAGTCTTGAATAAAATCCTTGTCCTTTTTCCTTTTCTGGTACTGGCTGAATAGCCCCCATATCCATGAGGGACAGGTCTTGTTTCTGGGCCTCTGCCCACTGATTTGGTGGCAGATCTGGCCATCTGTTTGGAATTGGCAACATGTGGAAATGAAATCTGTACCCCTGGGATACTATATTTAAGACCCACTTGTCCTGAGTAATTCTGAAGTGCTAGTTTTCCCCCCAAAGGGGCTTCCAAAAGATAAGTGCTTGGAGATGGCAGAGGAAAGTTATTAAAGACTGTTTGCTCTACGGCTGTGCTTTGTGACCTCCTGATTTGGAGGTGGAGGCACCCAATTGTTTTTTCCTGTAAATCATTGTGACTGAAACCTGGAGCCTTTGGAGCATCTGGGTTTGGCCTGAGCGGCTCCGTTGGACACAGGAAAGGGCCAATTTCTTAGTAGGCCAGTGTCACCTGAACCTGGGTGGCTGCACTTGAAAAAAAATCTTTTACAGTTTGCATAGATTTAGCTTTGTCTTCTATCTTTTTTAAAACCTCTTCTGTCTTATTACCAAAAAGACTGCCCTGCTGTAAAGGAGCACCCAACAATTTAGCTTTAACATGATCAGGCAGATTTTGCTCCTTGAGCCAAGCATGCCTCATCACAGATCCAGTTACAGCGGCCCTGCAAGAGGCCTCCAAGGACTCAAAACCACATTGCAAAGTATGCTTTCCAACTTGTTCTGCTGAATGCAATAAATCTTGTTGCTCTATTTTCCACACAATCAAAAATCAACATCATTTTCTGTTTCAGTAAGCCCATAACATGCTATTGATATTTAAGTATAGGAAACTGGCAGTTTAAAGCCCTGATTGCCAAGGTTGCAGATGTATAAACCTTCTTACCCCATCTATCCAGCGCCCTGGAGTCTCTATCTGAAGGGGTAGGATTTTTGGCTGTAGAAGCCTTAACACCCTTGGGACCCTGAGAAATAGTTTCAGGGTCAGAAATTTGTGGGAGTCAGGAACCCTGTAATATCTATCTGGCTTACTATGGAGCTGGAGGCAGGGAATCAGGAGCCATGCTAGATTCTGAGAAAACATCAACAATGTCTAATACAGGAGGTATTTGCCAAAGGCCTATGTTGAGGAAGAAGAAAATCCCTAAGCCTCTTTTTGGATTCTGAGAAGTCCTGACTCTCCCAATTAAAATGTTCCCTTAAAGAATTCATATGCAAAGTCTCTCCGAAAGAGTAATCCTCAGGAGGAGAAGCAGAAGGGATGGATTCATCTGCATCAGAGTCCTCATAAGGTAGGATAGAAAATTCTTGATCAGAAGAGGAATCAGAAGAAATGGAAACCTGATCTGAAGATTCATAATCATTGCCTTGCCTAGGCCTCTTAGCAGGAGGGGATGGGAACCCCTGATCAATTAAATCCTCAGCCATTTTGATCATTTGTTTTTTAGGCATAGGGGCCTGAGCAGGTGGGCTCGTGCGTCGGTATTTTAGACACAAGTTGGTTTTGGCCTTGTTTTTGATGATGGCGCCGGTTTAATATACCAATGTTGAGGCCTGAAAACACCCTCAGAAGCTCAGTGGTTCCGGACACATCCAAGAGACATCTGCAGGTTCAATACTTTCAGAATCTCGTGGCATACCGGACTCCAAATGGGTCTCGGTAGATACCTGCGTCTCAAAAGTAGCGGGCATCAGGAGCTACAAAAGTGCCTCACTGAGTACCGGCGACTGGCTTAGAAGCTTCGCCGTCGGTTTTAGACCTTGGTCTCGGTCTTTTTCCTTGCATTTTTTGTGAATTCCGGTAGTCGGATTGCTAACCGATTACATTTCAGGATAGTTAAATCTTGAACCAAAGTATTTAGAAGCAAAACTATACTGACATTTAATAGTGCATTGGTTAAATTTAGCACAAAACCGACAGCAAGGCACGTTGTGATCAGGGCCTAGGCAAGGAATACAGTACAAATGAAAATCCTTATCAGGTATTTGCTTCCCACAAGTAATGCAATTATTAACTTTTACTGACATCGGTAAGGAGAGCAAGAAAAAGTTTCCTCAATGGGGTACTTAGCTTTAGTTTGAAGACTTCGGTTCTGAAACTTGAAAACGAAAATTTCAGAAGTCTGCCGACCAGCGCTTGTGAACTGCTTCTGCTTCGGGCACCACGCGGCAAGAAAGACAGACTAAAATGGCGTTGGCTGCATGTTTTATACCCCTAACAACCTGACGTCATCAAAGAGGAGACAGCAACCAATGCAGGACCCACAACTTTGTTATTCAGGCCGACTGAGGGCAACCTGCCAGTAGATTACCCAAATGTAAGGACTGCAACAGTCAAACACGAAGAACATCTGCTGTAGATAAATCCACAAAAACTTTAACCCAGTAGCCTTTTAAAATAAAGGCTCGTTTAAAATAATGAAAGCTAGCACTTTTCAAAAAACTATCACCCGCACCTTGGCCAACTTCTGGGACACCAGATTAAAAATTTTGGTCACTCAGGAGCCACGTTTGCAGTGATTCATAAGATTTTTTACAAAAAAAAAAATGAATGACTTTCCCTTTAGACAGACATCTTTTATCACTGTGGATGTTAGGGACTTGTATTCGGTCACTCCCCGCAACTCAGGACTGAAATGGTTTTCTGAAGTTTTAGAAAAATATACCACAAGACCAAATTACTGTCTATGCCACTTTACTGCAGATTGTATACTGAAAAATAATTTTGTTAAATCTGGAGGTGACTTGTTCTTGCAACAAGCAGGGGTAGCCATGGGTGCAGCATGTGTGTTTTCTGCCATTATCATCATGATACAATGGGAGACCGTTTTTATTTAAACTTCCTTTTTTCTGCATCATACAGCTTCTACACACACTTTTTGGATGACATTTTCATCCTGTGGGATGGTGAGCTCATGACATCCCACATTTTTGTCGTATATTAATCAAACAACCGAGTTTCTTGCATTAACCCATAAGAGTTGTTGTTGTGTCTTTCGGCTTTTCCACAGCAGAACTCCGGTCCGCTAATGATTGGCAGTAGATTTTTACGTGCTGGCTTGCTGGGCCCAACGCACAACCTTCAACGAAGGAATGCCCATTCACGTATGTCGCCACACAGAAGACGCTCTAACTGAGAATCGAACGGGCAACGTCTAACTGTGAAGCGACAAACGCTTCCGCAGCACCACCTAATGATGTAAATACAGCTTACCTGGATATACAGAATACAGATGGTCCAAGCACCAACACAAACAAAACATTGAATTTATAAGGATGAAAAATTGTAGTTGTTGTCCCTACTGCCCCAATATTGTAGTGTGCCACGAAACTACATTGAACAACCTGGTGGTCGCTATAAAAAAAAAACAGATTCAATCATCGTACAACAAAGGTGGCATACTGTGCACTATATGTATGTTCTGCCCGTTTCTACACAGGAAAAACTGAGAGGAAACGGAGGGAGAGAATATATGAATGTTTATATGAAATCAAAATGAGGAGACACTAATGCCCTCTACAAACAGAAAATGTTACCCAAACCATATGTTTAAATTTTGCATTTTGGAATAAATACCTTCTAATAATGAAAGTCCATGGACCTTATGACTTGAAAAACGTGAATTATAACGGCAGTTGCATCTGAATGCCAGTACCTGGTCTGGACTCACTGAGCATGTTTCAACAGCATGTCTGCTTAAGTTAAAAAGCACTGGAAAGAGGAACCTATACCTCTCAAGTGTACCTCATTACGAGGAAAGTACTTCATTTGGGGTCTTAAAAAAGTTCATGTTCCTCGAAGTTCCTCAAAGTTCCACATTGAAAGTATATGTCCCACATTCAGTGTTAGGAATTTTTTAAAGTGAAATCCATGGTAAATAGAAATTAATCATATTAATTCATTAAAGGATCTTCTTTATAAGTAAAACCGGCATATTTTAACCATCCTATGACGTTCCTAGTTGAAGATGTTAGCAAGCCATTAGTATGTGTTCCACATTTTGCCCATTTGTTCCACATTATGAAGGCAAGTGTTCCTCATTTTGGAGATGGAAGGTTGAGAGATATGGAGGAACCCCAAATATAAGGCATATATTTACATACTTTTGCCTTTGCTCCCAATATATTGGTTCCTTTGCCCAGTTTCTCTAGTAAATTCCAGCCCCCTCTTGCTTATTTTCTGTACCTCTACTTGCAGTCATTCCTATTGGCAAAAATATTTCTTGTATTGGCTTAGTTCTTAAAATACTTTCTGCTAATTTACAAACATAACATGCCTGTCTGTTGGGTTCTTGGAAAGAAACTTTGAAGTCTGTTCTGGTGAGTGGCAAAAAGGTCTATAGCTGGGGTGTCCCCATTGATGGGTGAGGTTCAGGGTGAGGTTCAGGAAGGTCTCCCTTTTTAGTAAACATCTGTTGGGGTCCAGAATGTCCCTACTCAAAGAATATACTAAGGTGTTGCCCTGAACCATGATGCAGGATTCTGTTTGTGTCAATTGCAATTACTGTGCCATGAGCCAAACCTTTATTGCTAGACTGCACAGGGGGTAAGGAATGAGCTCCTGCTTGCTTATGTACCACATAACTGTGGTACTATCTGTCCAGATTTGCAGTGCTCTTGGGGGACAGGTTGCTTTGAAAAGCTTTAAAATCGCTAGAAAAACTGCCAGCAACTCCTTCTGGTTTGTGAAAGTTTCTTTGCTCAGGAGTCCAAGCACCTTGCACCTTCACTGTCTTAAGTGTGCTTCCCAGGCTACTCCAGAACTTTGTGCTTATGGTCTTGTCCGTCTCCAGGTAAGAGAAATCTGCACCTGGATCCAGCTTGACAATGTCTGTCCACCAAAAAGTTCCCTTTTCAAGCACAACAGTAGAGGCAGCAAGGTTTCCAGGGATTGCTAGTGTTGTTCCGAAGTGTTTTTAAGGAGCCTTCAAAGTTTCCTCACGGGTAATTTTACCAGGGGGATCATAAGGAACCACGATGCCATGAACCACAAAGTCCTTAGATATCCCCTTGCCATGACAATCTTCTTTGGCAGTAAACTGAGTAAGCATTCTGTGAAGACAGACACCTTGCATTGAGGTAAGAATGCTTTTTGCTGTACAAAATTTATCACTGCACCCAGGCAGAGAATTCTTGTCTGGGGCTGAAGTTGGGACTTGTGGAAATTGATGGTGAGCCCTACTCTCTAAAAGCAATGCTTGGTACTCTGTAAGGCTGTCTGAAGTTACAGGATGTTCTTTCCCTGGATGAGAATTGTCTAGGTAAATGTGCACTCCTAGCATACCTCTCAACCGTACCGAATTCCTCAGTATTTTCATGTTTTGAGGGCAAAATAATGGGGTGCCACGAATTCCCGAGTGGCCCCTTTAATGCCCGATTTTTTTACATTTTTTTTCCTACTTCAAATGCATGGCTGACATCACCATGTATTGTCAGCTTTGAGAGGCAGACTGCTAGTCTCATCTTGGACAGTGGGACTGTTAATTTTGAAATTGGAATACCACCACCAACCAGCAGTAATAGCAGTGAGTGGAGTGGACTGCACACTACAAGTTAGTTAACTTCTAACTTGTGTTCTACCCTCCCCTATTCACAGGATGAAAAAATTTAGCTCCTCGACCTCAAAGCAAGTAAAAAAGAAAAATGAGTATGTATTCCATTACCAGCCTAATACAAACTGCAGCAAAGGAATCTGAAACGTTTCTGAAATCTGCTGCAGCCTGCACACTTTTTTTAAAAACAGTTGACACTGCTTTTTGATGTGAATGTTATCAGTAAAGTCAACATGCATAAAAGAAACAGATTTTGTCTGAATGTATTACTGTTTTAGCAAGGGAAGCAAAATAGGTTGGTAGGAAGCAAGCAAGAAATGCAGAGGGCCATATCTGAACTATTAGCTTAAGAGTATCTGAAAATTCCGGCAGTGGAAATTAGATGCACTAAAACATGCCAAATTTGCTAATGTGAAAATGTACCTTCATAACAGTTCTTAAAGACAAAGTCGTGCAAAGCATTATCACGTCATGATCACTTTTTATCAAACTGAATAACTCATCAAGGGAAAATATAAAGAAAAAGAGCAGATAAAAGCAATTAAGCCATAACTGCGAAGGCAGTATGAGCACTGATTCTTGAAACTGTTACCGCATAGCTGCACCATCGTTTTTTTTTACTTAGTCCAGCAGTCAGGGTCCAGGAAAAGAAAGTGAATGGCTCAAAAAGAAATGATGGCCTATTCAAACTCTTCACCATCAGTCTAAAACCTTGGCCATTTGCCTCTGAAATCTATAACCAGGACATCACTTTCATATCTCCAGTACCTTTTCTCCTGTAGTTTTCATACATCCGTTTTTGTCAAGGTTTACTGAACATTTTTTTTTCCGTCTTTATGGTTCTTTGGAAAATTATGAAGAATGATCATCTTGGCCTCAATGTTTATAAGTTTGCATGTTCGCTCAGTCTCTGCATTTTAGGACTCACACTAAAGAGTCTCAGCATTTCAAATTCCATCAGTGAACATGTGGAAAAAGCTTGATACCTGCAGTCGTATGTGAATACTTAAGAGTTTATTGCACTAAAAACCTACACAGTAAATCTAATGTGAATAAATTACCAAGTTTTAATGCTATAGGGGACAGCTCTGCAACTGAGTATATCAATAGGTAAGGGAAGACTAGACTAATTTTATTTTGAACCTTTGGCTTTTTTTGTAGTCATAAAACTTAAGAAAAAGAGTGACAGTCTTAACATCCAACAGTCAAACACTATGTAGCCTTGCTTATGACCTGTGGAACTGTATTTCACAGTACAGGTTATAATCTGTGAAAATTAAGTACATTTTTTTATACAAGTAAAGGCAAGCATATAGCAAATTAGGACAGTTTTAATGCCATCACTTAAGGTTTATTAAACACTTAGGTTTTTGTAACAAACAAATGAGAGGAAGTGAGCCTTCAGCAATTAAGAGTAGATCATGGTAGGCATTTGTTCAAATTAGCAGAGTTTAGATTGTGTGTAGGTAATCATTCAGTTCATGTGTCTTACTTTTAGTTTATTACCTACAGTTAGTTATAGTTTGGGTTTTTATAGCTCTCAGTGACATACTGCATGGATGACCTTTCTATAGCAGAGTGGTCAGTTTCCCTTGATCTTTGATTTCATGATAGGTTTTTGTATAATTTTATCTGTGACAGTAGTACATGTATATCCCCCATTACAGATGCGTGAAAGTGTAGCCAAAGTGGAAATTCTCTCTGGTGTTTAGCACCAAGAGTTTAGTTATTAAATGAAAGGGATATACTCTAGATTTTTGGAATTGTATGCGGGTAATAATGCTTGAGGGGATGAACATTATCAGAATTAATTCCCTAGTAAGGCCCACCCTCGTGGGCATTACTACACTCAGAATGGGCCATCTGTTGAACTGCTTTGTATTTTTTTTTTTTTGGAATACATAGCATTTATTATTTTGATGTAAATAGTTTGTCTGCAGTATGTACATGCTGCTGGAGGAAGTATTTTACATCTAAAATGTGTAAGAAGCAGCTCCATTTTCCCACTTCAGGCTTTTTGCTTTTTCTCTTATACTTGCCACAATATTTTTCTAGTATTGTCTTAGCTTTTTGAGTTACCTTACTTATATGCTGGGAGAAAACTTCACGGGATAAATCCAGCACATATTTTATTTACTTGTGATGTATGAATATTGAACCATTATTAGAATCAATGGCAACTGATTATGACTATTACTGTCCTGAATCATTGGTTCAGTTGTACACTTTTCACAGAATTGGTGAGTGATTTCATTGGGAAGCAGAACATTTTTACTATTTTATAATCTAACAATTTATAAACCAGTGTTAGTCTCATGTATGTACACCACAGTTTAAAGCACACTGTTTTCTCACAGAATGGCATCCCTATGAAATTAAGAAAACAAAATCCTACTGAACTTTTTAATTGAACTTGACAACTTTAGGTGTGTGTGTGTGTGTGTGTGTGTGTGTGTGTGTGACACTTCCATTTTTACAGCTAGATGACCTTTTGACATTAGGAGTGCACTATATTCTATGATTCTATTCATTGTATTTGTAAATACTTGTGTTTCTGTATGCTGCTTTGCATAAATTTTAATATAGCAAAATGTGTATACTGTGGATATGTGACAGTATGTAAATACAGTTGCATGCTCATGTTTGCGTGTGTACATCCATGTTTGCATTATTTTTATTCACTTGTTTTTATTTTATTCACTTAAGGTCAGCACCCAAGTTGCAAATACCTTTCTACGGGCAACAACACATCACTATTGCTTGGTTAACGGGTTTCTCAAAGCTAAGAAAAGAGTATGTAAATAAAGACAGAATCAAACCCAGGGCTACAAGGTGATGCACATTAGCAGCTCATAGCCTTAAATGTCATTGATCTGTGGTCAGTTTTTTTGTCCTGGTATCATCATAGAATTTAGTAGCAGTAGAATTTGGTAGTGCTGTTACTCGACAGGCTACTAGTTTTGCTTCACTTACCACCTGTATTTTAAGTACTTAAATATAAAATTCATTGTACTTCCATGGCTTATATATGAAATCAGGCATACTAATCGCAAGTATTGCTCTTTTTTTAAATTAGGTCCAACCTACAAGTTCAAATGCTAATATAAATAAAACACTACTGCTCTGGTTATATTTTGTGCTTAATATTTTGTCTGTTCTTCAATTTGCATTAAAAAGTTGGTATCTCAATTCTGGAGTGGGTGGGGTTACATAATTATATATGCAAATTTTATGTTAATCAGCATACAGATTTGTACCTATTTTTCATGGGCCTTTGTTCAGATTTTTGATGTTTCCAGTTTGAGAGGTACGAATCCTAGCATTATGAAATGTGCTATAACTGGGGCTACACAGTTGTTGAAAATTCTGGGTGCAAGGGATAAACCACATGGTAAAGCACAAAACTGTAGTGCAAACTTGCTGCTATGAAACAAAGGCATCTCCTGTGTTTTGCTATAAGCACATGAAGACGGGCATCCTTTAGATCAGGGGTGTCCAACCTTTTGGCTTGCTGGGGCCGCATTGAGTGAACAGAAATGGTCTTGGGGCCGCATATAAAATATATCATATAGTTAACTTTTTCGTTGCTCCAGAAGACCACAATCGACCTCCTGGCTGTACTATAGGTGCATTTGAACAATGAATAAATGCAATAAATGCCTAATATTTGCCTTAAAATTCTAATTCTCTAATCTAACAGTTAACTCTAACATCTTAGTTTATATATATATATATTTTTTTTACAAATAAACAGATATTCACTACAGCACTAGCATTTCTCACTGGGAAAACCATTCCAGCAGTCCAACTACGTAAAATGTCAACATCAGCAGTCCTACAATACTATAATCCACAAAAATAAGCCAAAAGTTTCTTGGATAATCATCTTCATTGGGGGAGTACAAGGCAAATAACTCCAGTGGGAAAAATTAAGAGAAGACATCCACACTTAGTTGACTGCCCCAGTTGAAGTAAAGTAAAGAATTCACATTACTGACTTAATAAAACAATTCTGAATAAGCTACAAGAGGGTCTCACCCAAACAAATAACGGGTGCCAGAAATATGGCCTTAAGCTAAATGCCAAAAAATGCATCATCCCCTTTGAGGAGAGTGATGTCCCCACAAATTATCACATTAATAACAATGTTGTAACCACGCAATCAGTCATATGTACTTGGGCACCCAGGTTGATACAAGCCTGACTTTTGACCACGACGTTGTCTCCATTGTAAGGAAAGCTTTTTACATGGCCCACTTCATTAGTAAGGGTATCTCATCTAGGGACAAGGAGGTCATAATATCCCTGTATTCTTCCTTTACAAGAGCCATTGAGTGCAATGCCTCTTTTGGCATGTGCCTCAGCAAAACACCCTGCCAAAACAAAGACTACAACCACTTCTGACAAAAAAGGTCAAAGGACTAAGTTCACTTAGTTATCCAAACAGACTAAAAAGCTTCTTGCTTTCCTCTCTCTCTCACTGGCCCCTATAAATTTCATCATTGGCTTGCTTTCCAGGCTAAGAAAGATCCTGCCTTAAGATACTTCCTCTACATCAGAAATACTGGTTATACTTAAAACGCTCACTACAAAGACCACAGCCTTCACTGCAACATAAACAAGCCACTTTTTATGGACAGGTTCTTGACACAAAAACCTTCAACTTCTGTAAAAAGCTCCTCTCATTATCAAACAATGTAGTTCAGCAACACGATGGTTGGATGGATAGCCATAAATGTAGTCCTTGGGTAAGTAGCATAGCCTTTATCAAGCCAAATGGAAAATCCACATACTAACCTTTCCCTGCTGGATGGCTAAGATCTAATATTGGTTACTCAAGTCTAGTTGCCCAAGAAGAGGGACATGTTTAACTAAGAATTCCATTTGCAAAATTATATTCAGTATACATATTAAATCTCTCTCTCTTACACACACACACACACACACACACACACACACACACACACACACACACACACACACACACACACACACACACACACACACACGCAATAAAGCCTCTACTTGTAAAATAGGCAACCTCATTAATCACATTACACCCACTCACTGAATGAAATTGTCTGGAAGTCAAAATATCTGAAAAAAAAAATCATAATACAGATGGATTCATCCATGTAATTTCCCACCACCAAGAGGACCTTCAATAAATCAACAAACAACTGCTCGGCAAAAAGTAAATCAATAAGAACACCATAAACGATAATGCAACATACTGGTGTAAACATATAACTTGTGGTGTCAATCCCCCAGGTTTATCCATACCAAAAAATTGTTTCAGAGCTTTCTCCTAAAAACTTAAATCATTGATATTTGCCTTGCTGTAATTATAACTGTAAAAAAATGTTTAAGTTTATTCTGTACCTCAATGATTCTCACTGTTACGAGATGTAATCTCTGCCATATTGTAGGAGTACTACATCCATAATTTGCTGTCTCTCTCTCACTCTCTCTCTCATGTATTGTATTATATTGTTTTATGTTATTTTTGGAGCTTTTCTCCCTGGGCCTCCGCTGAAAATGGACCTGTGTCCAGTCGGACTTTCCCGGTAAACAAATGTAAAATAAAAATAAACTTCCCTCCAATCTAAAGCCATTTGACATTCAGACATTTTAATTTGTGCAGAAGTTACTCACAGACTGACAGTTTACTGAGCTGTAATGCTGACCTTCACTTTTGAAAAAAACAAATTCCCAGACTTTGTCAATAGCTCAAAGTGTAGAGAGGATTATTTATTTATTTATATTTGGAAAACATCTTTAAAACTGTTAAATTGATTACACACCCAGAAACAGAAAAGTTATTGTGATTATGTAAACCACAGACTGCTGCAAGAAATCAAAGTCACATTAGCACTCTATGCTTATGTCTGAACAGATGAATCACACCTGTCAATTCCAAAAGTAGTAAAGTAGCTTAATAAGAAGGTTATTTGCAAGGTTACATGGCAGTTTATATTGGAAATAAGCAGAGATATTAAAAAGGCTCTGTTTTTCATAATTATACCTAAAAGTCTTCCAAGGTAAATACAACTTCTGATTTAGTATGGAACCATACCTCTCAACCTTAGAGCAAGAAATGTGGACAAAGCGAAAAATAAAAGTGGGACACAGGCCCAAAAATAGTTATGCATCACAGACACCATTGAAACAACTGTAGCTGCAAACATTATACATCACTTATAATCTTTCTATCCTATCATTGTCAAACATTATATGGCTCATTCAGTCATGCCTTCTTTTGCATCAAAGAAACCCCTGCTTTGAAATGACAAATGCATTAAAAATAATAAATAAAACACATTGCATCAACATCCTGCAACTTCTTAGGGAGGGTGGCCTAATGGTTAAGGTGTTTGCCTTACAAACACAAGGTGCAGGGTTCGAGTCTCACAAGGGATAATTGGCTAAGCTTAAAATGGCTCGCAAGGGCAGTTAGCTTAGTACTAACCTATGAACCTGCAAGCAACCACAGAGCTTTCATTGAAACTAGGGCTGCTTGTTTCCCCAGAATGACAGCTCTCCCTAATTAAGTCTAATGGTATACAATCTACCAGTATCTGGACTATCTGAAATAAATTAAATTATAGCCTGCAAATTGAAAGTACACTTTGTTTAATTAAACTATATTTCTAAGCCCACTTACTATATTTTTTCAGTAACATCCCAATATCCATTTCCAGATCACTTTACAAGACATTGGCTGTTGTAGACTTGGCATCCTTCAGAACCCCACAAGCCCACACTAAAACATTGTCCATTAAATGTAAATATCCATCCACTGTAAATGGCAAGAAGCTGCGTACCCAAGTATTAGGTTTTGAAACAAAGAAACATTCTCCACAGTCCATAAGTCTCTGTCTTTAATAATCATCTAATGTTGCAGCACTCCCAACAAATAAGCACACACATACACACTAAAATCCCCAACATTAAAAAAATGACATTGTGCCCACTTGATTTGCCAGTATTAATGATCCGCCAAAGCTATGCTTACTGTTGTCCAATCTATCACTGCTTAGAACCCACCAATGAAAAAACAGTACTAGGTGCTTTTTTGTTTGTCTGAAAAAACAATACAGCTTTATATGCTACAGTCCTACATAGTCGGTCCACTACTGACCCATTAACCCTAGGCTGCTCTCATTCTTACTCCCTGGAACTGCATTACCTTGGATGACTACTTTTATTTCCTAAGCAAAAGACACAAATTGGAAGATGAGGCAAAAATTCAGACATTCTTTGAAAATCCATACAGTTAAGAGGTATGAGTTCATGTTCAATACAACACTCTCCCTGTCAGGAAAGCCACAATTTAATGTAAGTGTACTCTTAATGTATGATATATTTGTGAGTTAACTTGTTTGTGTTCAGTAGGTAGACTGATCATTGTTAGCCTCTTTGTGCATGCGTGCCTCTGTCATGCACAAATATACACACACACTCTTCTTCTACTTTCACGCACACAATTCTGCTTTCATACATGCACTCACTCCGTACTTACCTATAAACACAGGTAATTGCTGTCCCTTTCAAAGGCAACAGCGGCAAATCCATACGAGTCCCTCTTCAGCGAGAACACACACACACAGATTGTTCGGCGCAAAATAATGGCGTAAACACACTGACCCTTTTTTGGCTCAAAAACAAAACTAGAAGGGTGCTTTGGCACATGCGCACACAGACATTAGCGTTACAGGTCACGGGAGCGAAAAACACAAAACAAAAAAAGTGTTTCGGGGCACGTGTACATCAATGTTGCAGTTAGAGGTTGAGGGCCGCAGGTTGGACATGTCTACTTTAGATCTACTGTAACCATGTAATCTCCTAGAGAAATTAAGGACAGCAGTTTTTGAAGCAGCAACATTTTCAATTTGGGAAATTCTATGGACTTGCTTAGTTTTGAGAAGTTTAAACCTGGCCTCCAAGTGGCATCCTTTTATGGGAATAGAAAAATAAAGTAGAACTCTGTTGCCTCCTGCCAGCATACACTGGTTCAATGGATCTCCATTGCAAGAGTGCTTGTAAAATGGTGGTGGTTGGGGGGGGGGGGGGTTGTAGACTTTGGTATCCCAAAGACGGGAGACCTTCCTTTGAACTATATGAAGTAACCTCGTCTATGAGGTTTAGTACCTACAGATCCGAGGTCTTTTTCTCCCAAACCTGTCTTATAGTCTACCTTCCCTATCATTAGCTATGGGATGTCTAGCAGGCTTAACTGCACTTTTAGTTTATTCAGTAGAGACTACAGAGGGATCAACTTGTAGACTCTACAGGTGTTTGTGTCAAGCACTCCATAAAATCATTCTGGCTTCCAGGGGTTGTGGTGGTAATGGGTGGAATCCGGGTGTCAATAAGGAGACATCACTTGGTCTTTTACTTGGCAAGGTTACAGGGATGGTCTGTAGTACCTTGCTGGTCTCAACTAGACTTCATAAAGGCCATGAAGTCCTTGGCTATTTTAAGGAGGTGCCACATTTAGACCAGGGTAGTAATAGCCAATGACTCTGGTGTAGGCAGAGGTAGGCTGACTGGTCTCTTCAGTTTAGGCATCTGTGTAGTAAGAGAGGAAACGCTACAGCCTGACTGTGGCCCAGTCTGGGTTAATGGCATTTGTTCCTTCTCAGCAGCCATAAAAAGAACCATCTCCCCTCAGTAATCGACATTCAGACATCAGAAGCTGAGGCCTACTAAGTGACCTTAGACCCAACAGATGTGAACAGAGATAAAAAGGCTGAGTGGGCTGCTGCAATGGTGGCCTCCTGAGGGGTCATGTCAGAGAGCTCAGATCTGGTAATGATCGGAACTGGGGCTGCAAAAACACTTCAGATTCAGTGGACTTAAATGTGGAAGGATCTCCATCACCTGCAGAGTCCTTTTCTTTAGACTGTCTTTCCCCTTCTTTGGTAAAGTAGCAGTAAAAGCCAAGGAAGGAGGAGCAGAACGAACAGGGTACAAGGACTCGGGTCTATATTACGTCGAACTCACAGTGTTCGAACGTTGTAATACTGAACCCAAAAGTCCAAAATATGAAAATAGCGAAGCCACGGCACACCGATTTTTTTGCTAAGGGGAAAAAGTCAGTGGGCCATTTTCGGGGTTGGCATATTTAAGTAGGGGGGTGTGGGGGGGAAGCCCCCTAACATTGGGGGATGTGGAGGGTGAAGCCCCCCACTTGTTTTAAGTGAAAGTTTTATTTTTTTCGTCACAGAACAGCGATTTATTTTCCCTGGGGGGGGATCGCTGTTCTGTGTTTTCGTTATTATTGGCCTTCAAACTGTATGGTTCGATATTACAACGTTCAAACTCCTGCGAGTTGAACGTTGTAATACAGACCCCAAGGACTCAATGCATGCTGTGAGGGCTTCAGCCTTAAGCTTAAAGGTCTTCGCTCTAATTCCAGCACAATCCTGACAAAGTACAGTGTACACTTACCATAAATGTAGATGTTGGGAGTGTATTCACTGTTGCAGTCATTAAATTTGGATAATCTGCTGGCAGGTTGCCCTCAGTCGGCCTGATTAACAGTCTTGGGTCCTGCGTCGGTTGCTGTCCCTTCTTCCATGATGTCAGGGGTATAAAACATGCAGCAGACGCCATTACATCATTTTTTTTTGCCCCAGATGTCAGGTGCTCCCCTAATGGGGAGCAAATAAACACAAAAACACCAATATACTTCCAACCAAAAGCAAATACACCAAAAAGGCTTTTAAGCATAGTAAAGGAAAGTAGAGGTATATAGCCAGAAAAAGCTAGGGGGCTGGAGGGAGGGTAACCAGGACTGCAACAGTGAATACACTCAAACATCTACATTTATGGTAAGTGTACACAACTGTACGATGTTCTTCATGTTTCACTGTTGCAATCATTACATTTAGGAAGATTCCCAAAGCTATGGTTGGGAGGAGGAGTTTATACAGCATTAGGGCCAGCTATAAGGCCCTGCAAGACAGCAGTGGCAAAGCCAGCTCTGGATTTAGAGAAAACTGGTAAATGATAATGCTTGGTGAAAGTACGTACAGAACTCCAGGTAGCAGCTTCTAGGATATCCCTGGTAGGAACACCTCTGAGAAAGGCTGCAGAAGTAGATGCAGCCCTGGTGGAGTGACATCTGATCCCCTGGGGATAGGTTTTCCATGGTGCTTATACCACAAATGAATGCAATAGCTTATCCATTTAGAAATAGTTTTGAAATGGCCTTTCCCTCTACCCCTGCAGCAAATGCTACCAGCAATTGTTCACATTTTCTTCAAGATTTACTCCTGACCAAATAGAATCTTAGTTGTCTGTGCGCATCCAAGGAATGCAGAATGCATTCCCCTTTGTTCTGTGGATTGGGAAAGAAGGTTGGCAAATGAATGCACTGATTAAGAGCCACACTGGAAACCACCTTGGGCATGAAAGATGGACTGGTCCTGAGAGATACTCTGTCCGCATGAATGATGATGAAAGGCTCCACTGCCATAAGGGCCTGTAATTCAGATATCCTTCTAGCTGAAGTGAATGCTAAAAGGAAGGCTGTTTTCCAAGAAAGAAATTGTCTGAAGTAGCAGATGGCTCGAAAGGAGCTAGAGTGAGTTTCTCCAAAACAAAGTTGAAGTCCCAGGCAGGGGTAGGGGCTCTCCTGGGTGGTCTCAAGTTTTTTGCCCCTCTGAGATGCTGCTTGAGCAGAGGATGAGAGAAGAGGGGTGGTTGTGTTATAGTGAGCTGAAATAGCGGAGGCATGGATTTTAATGGAGAAAAAAAAGACAGGCCCTTGTGAAGCATCTCAGTTAAGTATTGCAAAATCTGAGGTAAATTGGGCACTGCTGTGCTCATCCCTAAAGACTGGTTCCAGGCACAGAATATTTTCCATTTATCAGCATAAGATTTTCTAATACTAGGTCTGCTCACCTCTAAGATGATACCCATCACAGGTTTGCTGAGGGATAAGGGTGAATTTAAGTGATTAGCCAGGCTGCAAGGTTCAATGTTGGAAGCTGAGGATGCAGAATTTGGTTCTCCTGTTGAGACAGCAGGGAAGGGGTCTGAGGTAGGTGCCATGGAGATATTCGCGACACTGCGCATGTAGGGGGACCAGTGTTGGCGCGGCCATTCTGGAGCAATCAAAATCATCCTTGGTTTGTCCCGTATGACTTTTAGTAGAACTTTGGAGAGCAGAGGCAGAGGGGAAAAGGCGTAGACTGATGGGTTTTTCCAGCTGAAGGACAGAGCATCCACTTTCCAGGCTTGTTTGTGGGGAGACCTTGTGCAACACTTGTCCAACTGGTAGTTATGTGGGGAGGCAAATAGATCTATGTCTGAGCTCCCCCATTCGCTTGTCAACATGTTGAAAAATCCGTGGTTCCATTTTCCACTCGTGTGGGTCCATGAGGTTTCTGCTTAGTCCATCTGTCAGTGTATTCAATTTTCCTGGCAGGAATTGAGCTTGTAGATGCACTTGGTAGCTCAAGGCTGTGTTCCACAATGCCATGGCTAGTCTGCAGAGGGAGTAGGAACGTGTAACCCCCTGCTTGTTTATGTACCACATAACCGTGGTGTTGTCCGTCTTTACCATTAGTTGTCCTGGAAGAATGTAGTCCTTGAAGGCTGTCAGAGCATTCTGTATAGCTAACATTTCTTTTTGATTGATATGTAGGTGCATTCGATTTGGGTTCCATTTGCCCTGAATGCACTTCCCTGCCATGTGAGCCCCCCCATGCATAGTCTGGTGCATCTGTAGTTAAGGTTTGGGCGGCAGGGGGTAGTGTGAATGGCAGTCCCCTGTTTAGGTGGCAGGCTTCTGCCCACCATAGGAACTCTAGGCCTAGGCAAGGTATGATAGGAATCATTGTTTCCAGGCTGTGACAATGCTGACTCCATAGACTTTTTAGATACCACTGTAGTTTCCTCATATGCAGTCTTGCATATGGAATTAGAAGAATGCAGGAGGCCATGAACCCAAAGGCTTGCAGTATTTGTCTTGCAGACAGCAGGGTTTTTGTGGCCACTTGTTTGAAGTAAGTTACCAAAAGTATTTGCTTCTCTGGCGTGAGGAAAGCCATCTGGGCAGTTGTATTCAAGCTTGCACCCAGGAATGTAATCTGTTGACAGGGTACCAGTTGTGATTTCTTTTCATTTATGGTGTACCCCAGACAAGTTAGAACCCTTTTTACAAACGCCAGATCTAGAATTATGCCCTGGTTTTCTGCCTGAATTAGACAATCGTCCAGGTATGGATATATCTGAATATTTCTTTGCCTGCAAAATGCAATTACTGGAGCCAGGCACTTTGTGAATACCCTGGGCACATTAGACATGCGAAAGGGCAGTGCAGAAAACTGATGCAAGTAGCCTGCTTTGAAGTGTAGGTATCTTCTGCAAGACTCCCTGATTGGGATGTTAAGGTATAGTTGCCAATCACGTGTCTTTGCCTAGCATAGGAAGTAACTGAAAAGTCAGCATCTTGAACTTTGGAATCTCCAGAAAGGTGTTTAGAGTAGACAGGTCCAGTATTTGACATCATGAGGTCTCTCTTCTGGGTACCAGGAAAAGCCTGGAATAGAAACCTCATCCATTTTCCTCTTCTGGTACCAGTTGAATAGCACCCATGCTCAAGAGGGAAAGTACCTGTTTTTGAGCCTCTACCCACTGATTTGGGGGAAGGTCTGGCCACCCGTTTGGTGTTGGAAACGTGTGTAAATTAAATCTGTATCCCTGAGACACTATTTAAAACCCCATTTGTCCTGGGTTATGAGTTCCCAGTTCTTTGCATGAAGAGCAATCTCCCCCCCCAAAGGAGCGGTTAAAAGATAAGCGCTTGGTAATTGTAAAAGGAAGTCATTGAGATGGTTTACTATAAGGGGGGGGGGGGTGTCTTGTTATTTCCAGATTTGAAGTGAAGGCCCCCACTGCTTAGTTCTGAGCGCCCCTTGGGACTGAAACCTGGGTTTTTTGTTGTGTCTGGGTTTGGCTTGCGAAGATCTGGAAGGGGCTGGAAAGGACCAATTCTTAGTAGGCCAGTGTCTACTAAATCTTGGAGGTTGCACTTGTAAGAAATCTTTACCAGTTTGCATAGCTTTAGCTTTATCTTCCATCTTTTTTAGAACTTCTTCAGCCTTATTGCCAAACAGGCGGTCCTGATTTAAAGGAGCATTCAACAATTTAGCTTTAACATGATCAGGCAAAGATTGCTCCTTAAGCCAAGTATGCCTTCTAAGCACAGACCCAGTAACAGCAGCCCTGCAGGAGGCCTCTAAAGAATCAAAACCACATTGCAAAGTATGTTTTCCAACTTGTTCAGCAGAATGCATTAAATCCTGTAAATCTTTATTTTCCACAGAGTCAGGAATCAGTATTATTTTCTGTTTAAGCAGTCCAATATGATGCTGTTTAGATTTTAACATATGAAATTGGCAGTTTAAAGCTCTGATTGCCAAGGTTGCAGAAGTATACACCTTTTTACCCCATCTATCCAGCACCCTGGAGTCTATCAGAAGGGGTAGGATTTTTAGCAGTAGAAGCTTTAATGCCCTTGGGTCCCTGAGAAATGGTTTCTTGATCTGCAACAGGATTTTTTGAAAAGGAACTTGTGGGACTCAGGAACCCTGCAGTATCAGTCAGGTTTACTAGGAGCCGGAGTCAGGGGCCATACTGGATTCCGAGAACACATCAACAATGTCAAGTACAGGAGGTATAGCCAAATGCCTATGCTGAGGTAGAAGGAAATCCCTAAGACTCTTTTTTGAATCAGAAAATTCTTGGCTTTCCCAGTGGAAATGCTCCCTTAAAGTATGCAAAGTTTCCCCAAAAGAAAAATCCTCAGGAGGGGAAGCAGAGGGAATGGAATCCTCTGCATCAGAATCCTCATAAGTAGGTATGGACAAATCCAGGTCATTAGAAGAGTCAGAATAAACAGAATCAATCCTGATCAGAAAATTCATAATCAAGCTCAGCCCTAGGCCTCTTGGAGGGGGGGGGGGTTGACTACCCCTGATTAGAGTAATTAGATCTTGAGCCATTTTTATCATTTGTTTATTAGGCATAGGGGCCTGAACATGTGGCCTGGGTGGTGTTTTAGGCACTGATCAAGATTTAGGCCTTATTAGGCCTTAGTAATGAAGGTGGTGTTGATTTAATATGCAAGTCTGTAGGCCTGAATACACCCTCAGAAGCCGGTGCCTGCACAGCGGCTCCAGACCCATCCAAGGTAGAGACATCCGCGGGTTCCATAGGTGAAGCATCTTGCGGCATACCGGAGCCTGCGAATCAGAAGTAGCAGGTATCAGGGGCTGCGAAAGCGCCTCACTAAGTACCGGCAAAATGGCGACTGGTTAGGAGAAGCGTCGGCAGCTTTGGACCTCGGCGGCCTGTCTATATCTTTACATTTTTTTTTAATCCCGGTAGTCTGATGGCTAACCGATGACATTTCTGGATAATTAAACAGAGAACCGAAATATTTAGAGGCAAAAATGTACTGATGACAGATAGTGCGCTGATTAAATAAAGCACAAAACAGACAGCAAGGTACATTGTGGTCAGGGCCTAGGCAAGGAATACAGTACGAATGAAAATCTTTATGAGGTATTTGCTTTCCACAAGTAATGTAATTATTAACTTTTGCTGACATCGGTAAGGAGCAAGAAAATGTTTCCCCAACGGGGTACTTAGCTTTAAGTTGAAGACTTTGGTTCTGAAACTCGAAAACGAAAATTTCAGGAGTCGGCCGACCGGCACTTGCGAACTGCTTCTGCTTCGGCACTTGCGAACTGCTTCTGCTTCGGGCACCGCACGGCAAGAAAGACTGATGCAATGGCATCGGCTGCATGTTTTATACCCCTGACGACCTGACATCATGGAAGAAGGGACAGCAACAGATGCAGGACCCAAGACTTTATCAGGAAATGTGCTAAGTCCCCAAACAAAAAGTCTTCGTGTGGGATTTGTTTCCCACACTTCAAGCAGTTATTAACTTCTGGGAATATTAAATCAGAAGAAAGAATTCCCCAATGGGAAACTTATCTGTTCCTTTGTATAAACTCTGGAAAAAATGAACAGACCACTGGACTGAGAGCGCATTTAGTACATGCAGAAGTGCATCAGACTGCACAGCTAAAATGAACTTAAAATGGTGCTGGATGCTCTTCTTATATCCTGACATATGAATGTCAGCCATAGGATGTCTGCTGGCTAGGGATGATGAAAAGACTCTGGAAATTGGAAAGGTCACAGGCTTGTGAATGGCAGGAAGATCCAAGGATCAGTACTACTACACAGACTATAAAGAAAGTACAGTTTTGTACCTACCATAAATGTAGATGTCCGATAGATATGCAACTTCAGTCCTAACATATGGGTTGTCCTGCCTCAGGCAGCCCTCGGTCGGACGAATTCCAAAGTCTGGGTCCGGCGTCGGCTGGTGTCGCCTCCTCTCCGACGTCACAACGGCTGGAGTATAAAGGCATCGGCCGACGCCATCTTCTTCAGTGTTTCTTGCCCCAGATGCCAGGTGCCCTCTTAGGAAGGCTAAATTTGGTAAATGGATAAAATAATCCAAAACATGCACAACAGTAATAAACAGATACACCATAGGAGATGCCCCCAGCTGAAGGGAAGGGGGGTAGGGGCCCAAAAAGGATGCAGAGGGGTAGGAGGGTGGGAAAATCCGACTGCAGTTGCATATCTATCAGACATCTACATTTATGGTAGGTACAAAACTGTACTATGTCCTTCAAGAATGCAACTGCAGTCATAACATATGGGTCGAGTACCATAGCCAAGCTGGGGGTGGATGGAACTAAGATAAGGATGGTGTAGCTAAAATCCCCTGCAGGACTGCCGAAGCAAAGCCTGCTTGGGATCTGGAGTATAAGGGCAGGTTGTAGTGCTTGGTAAATGTATGCACGGAGCTCCATGTAGCAGCTTCTAAAACGTCCTTTGTTGCCACTCCTCTTAGGAAAGCTGTGGAAGTGGCTATAGCTCTGGTAGAATGTGGCCTGATATTGGCTGGCACACCTTTTCCATGGAAAGAGTAGCAAAATCTGATGCAATGTCCAATCCATTTTGAAATTGTTTGCTTGGAGATTGCTTTTCCTTGTACTCCAGCAGCATAGGCTACAAACAGCTGATCAGACCTTCTGGTGGCTTTAGTTCTGTCCAAGTAGTAGCGTAATTGTCTGTGTATGTCCAAAGTATGCAGTAGTTTTTCCCCCTTATTTTGAGGATTGGGGAAGAATGCAGGTAGATGAATAGCTTGATTTAGAGACACCCTGCAAATGACTTTTGGCATGAATGTAGGATTGGTTCTTAGAGAGACTCTGTCTTGATGAAAAATGAGGAAGGGGGGCACTGCCATGAGTGCCTGTATCTCCGAAACTCTTCTTGCAGAGGTGACTGCAAATAAGAAGGCAGTCTTCCACGACAGAAATTGCATTTCTGAGGTTGCTGCTGGCTCAAATGGAGGAAGAGTTAGTTTTTCCAACACGTAGTTGAGGTCCCATGCAGGTACTGGCTGTTTTCTAGGAGGTTTGATATTCTTTATCCCTCTTAGAAACTGTCTTAGCAGAGGATGCGAAAACACTGGAGGGTCACAGTTGTATCTTGCTGAGATTGCTGAGGCATGAATCTTTATTGAGGAGTATGAGAGTCCAGTATGAAATAGTTCTGCCAAGTATTCTAATATTTGAGGTATACTCAGTAATGCTGTGTCCTGACCCCTGTTGGCATTCCAGATACTGAATCTCTTCCACTTGGCTGAATAGGTTTTTCTGGTGGAAGGTCTGCGTGCTTCCAGCAAGATCTCTTGAACAGATTTGGAAAGAGAGTTTGGTGTTGAAGTCATGGTAGCCTCCAGGCTGTCAGATGCAATGTTTTCAGGTCCTGATGTACAGTCCTGTAATTGTGTTGAGTTAGGAGCAGGGGCCATAGGGTCAGAGGCCATGGCTTGGTCCGAGTTATGGTCAAGAGCAATGGGTACCAGTGTTGCCTCAGCCAGTCTGGAGCTATCAAGATGCCTGTTGGTTGTTCTGCTTTGATCTTCAGTATCACCTTGGTCAGCAGAGGCAGGGGAGGGAATGCATAAATTTTTAGAGAATTCCAGCTGAAGGAGAGAGCATCCGTTTTCCAAGCTAGAGGGTGGTGAGTCCTTGTGCAGAACTTTTCCAGGTGATGATTTAAGTGGGAAGCAAAAAGATCTACGTCCGGTCTTCCCCATGTCCTTGCCAGTTGAGAGAAAATGCGAGGGTGCAGCATCCATTCGTGTGGATCCATGAAATTTCTGCTCAGATTGTCCTCCAGTACATTGTCCTTGCCTGGTACAAACTGGGATTGTAAATGTATCCTCAGGCTCAGGGATTTTTCCCAGAGAAGCATTGTTAGCCTGCAGAGGGGGTAAGAATGAGTGCCTCCCTGCTTATTTATGTACCACATGACAGTAGTGTTGTCTGTCCTTATTAGCAAATGTCCCTGTTTTAGTGTTTTTTCGAAAGTCTCGATGGCATGCATCACTGCCAACATCTCCTTTTGGTTTATGTGCAGATGTCTTTCCTTTGGCGTCCAAAGACCTTGAATACATCTGCCCTCCATGTGTGCCCCCCATCCATGGTCTGAGGCGTCTGTTGTTATTTGGTCTGCTTGAGGTCTGTTGAAAGGCATGCCTTCGCTTAGTTGACTGGCTTGAGCCCACCATAGAAATTCCTTCTGCAGACATGGAATAAGTGGGATTATGTCCTCTAGGCTGTTGTGTTGAGACCATAAGTTTTTTAGATACCATTGCAGCTTTCTCATATGAAGTCTTGCCAAAGGTATCAGAAGGATGCAAGATGCCATGAAACCCAGGGCCTGCAGGATTTTCCTTGCAGTCAGCTGGGAAAACTTTGCTAGGCCTTTGAAGTACTCTGGTAAATGCTGCTGTTTTTCCTCTGTGAGGTAGGCCATTTGTTTTTCCGTGTCCAGTTTGGCTCCTAGGAATATAATTTGTTGGGATGGTAAGTTTGACTTCTGAATGTTGACTGTGTATCCCAAGGCCTGCAGTAGGTGCATGACATAGTCCAAATTCCCTTTTAAGGTTTGTTTGTTGTCTGCTTGTATGAGACAGTCGTCCAAGTAGGGGTATATTTGAATCCCCTGCAGTCTGCAGTGTGCCACTACTGATGCCAGGCATTTCGTGAACACTCTGGGCGCAGTAGATAAGCCAAACGGCAATGCTGAGAATTGATAATGCTCTGTCCCTGCAAGAAATCTGAGGCATCTTCTGCAGCTTTGTCTGACTGGGACATGCAGGTATGCCTCCTTGAGGTCCAGAGTGACCAGCCAAGACCCCTTGCCCAACATGGGAAGAAGTTGCTGCAACGTCAGCATTTTGAACTTTGGCACAATGAGGAAAGTGTTTAGAGTTGACAAGTCCAGTATGGGTCTCCGCTTGTTTTCTTTTCTTGGAACAAGGAACAATCTTGAATAAAATCCCTGGCCTTGTTCCTGAGGAGGAACCCTTTCTATTGCTTTTATATTTAATAGCTTGGAAACTTGGGTGAGTGCCTCTGCCCTTTGATGATGTGGCAGGTTTGGCATGCCTTGTTTTATTGGTAATGTGTGGAAGTGGAATCTGTAACCTTTGTCTATCAAATCCAGAATCCAATTGTCCTTGGTTAAGATATGCCAGTTTTGTGAGAATAAGGCTAATTTTCCGCCCAAAGGTGCTTCTCTTTGAACCTTTGTAGGCGGTACGAAAGTCAAGTCACTGTGATTGTCCTTGTGGTGCAGCTGAATTGTCTGCGCTACTTCTTTGATTTGGAGGTTGCCATTGGCGTCCCCTGTAAGATCCTCGGTATTGCCCTCTACCTCGGGCACATCTGCTTTTTCCCCTTTGAAACTTGTCAGAACCGGGGAAGGACCAATTCTTGGAGGGCCAGTTTCTACTGAATCTGGGTGGCTGAACCTGAAGGAAATCCTTGACTGTCTGTACTGACTTTGCTTTTTCCTCTATGGATTTCAATACATCTTGCGCAGTAGCACCAAAAAGCTTTTGTTTTTCCAAAGGTGCATCCAGTAACTTTACTTTAACATGGTCAGGCAAAGACTGATCCTTCAACCAAGCATGTCTACGTATTACAGCCCCAGTCATAGCTGCCCTACATGAAGCTTCCAGTGCATCATAACCACACTGCAGAAAATGGTTATTAACCTGCTGAGTGTTATGAATATGATCCTGCAGTGCCTTTTTATCAATAGGCTCAGGAGAGGCTAACTTTTTCTGCAAATCATCCAGGAGAAAATCTTGGTACTGAAACATGTGAAAAAGGCAGTTAAGAGACCTCATGGCTAAGGTAGTAGAGGTATATACTTTTTTACCCCATCTCTCCAGGGACCTTGCTTCTCTGTCAGCTGGCAGTGGGTTTTTGGCAGAGGAGGAAGCCACTCCCTTGGGGCCCTGTGAAATAGTTTCTAGGTCCACACAGTGAGCCTTAAAAAGGTGCTTGTGAGTGTCAGGGACCCTGTAATATCTGTCCGGCTTGACAGGAGCATGAGGAAGAGAATCAGGGTTGGCACTAGAGTCAGAGTAAACATCATCCAAAACATCCATAACTGGAGGGATAGCCAAGGGTCTGTGCTGGGGAAGCTTGAGGAAAGTACGAAGCCTTTTCCTGGAGTCAGAGAATTCCTGACCCTGCCATTGAAAATGTTCCCTCATGGAATGCAGGACTTCACCAAAAGAGAAATCCTCTGGAGGGGAGGCAGAGGGAATTGATTCCTCAGCATCAGAGTCCTTGTAGGCCTGGAAGGGTTCTTCTTGGGCATCAGAATGCTCAGAATCCCCAGAGGCTTCATCCGAGGAGAGGTCGTCCGCCTGCTCAGTTCTAGGCCTTTTTTCTGCAGGTGGCTGAGAACCCCTGTCCGGATGAGGCTGAGACCCCCTGATAAGGGAAATAAGATCTGCAGCCAGAGACATGATCTGCTTATCAGATGAAGGGGCCTGGGCAGGTTTAGGATGGGCCTTGGCCTGACTGGCGGCCTTAGCACGTGCAAAGGCCTTGATGGACATGGAAACAGGAGGCCTAGCAGCCCCACGTGCAGGCGTTACCTTGTCCACAGGAATGGTGTCGGGTAGATCCAGAACTTCGGTTTCCGGAGGAAAATCCACAACTGGCACCGGAGAGATCTCAGAGACCGAAGGTTGTGTTAACGCTGTGTCGTCGGCCTGGAGCGGTTGATTTACCACTTCCAAGGGGACCGGAGCGCTAGCAGAGGATTTGGGAGTAGCATCGGAAGTGGACGCGGGCCGAGGATGTCGATCCCGGTCCTTGCGTTTTTTTTAGCAGATTGGGTTGTCGGTTGAGCCGACGGCATGATATACGCAAAGGATTCACCAAAAAAGTCCTCGGCGAATTCTGCCCGGCGCCTGAGAGTGCGCTTATTAAAGCAAGCACAGGCAGCACAAGCCGAGACATCGTGGTCTGGGCCCAGGCAAGGAAGGCAGAGAGAATGGAAGTCTTTATGAGGTATTTGTTTACCACAAGACAAACAATTATTAACTTTCTCAATTTGTTCTGACATCGGCTGAGGCAAGAATAAATGTTCCCCAACGGGGTACTTAGCTTTTAGATAACTTCGGTACTGAAAATACAGGAGCTGACCGACCGGCACTTGCGAACTGCTTCGGGCACCGCGCGGCAAGAAAGACTGAAGAAGATGGCGTCAGCCGATGCCTTTATACTCCAGCCATTGTGACGTCGGAGAGGAGGCGACACCAGCCGACGCCGGACCCAGACTTTGGAATTCGGCCGACCGAGGGCTGCCTGAGGCAAGACAACCCATATGTTATGACTGCAGTTGCATTCTTGAAGGACATCATCTGAAGATAACATGGGCAGATATCCCTGTAATACCACAGGTGTCCCATCAGCTGATAGGGGCGAGTATAAAGCTCTGATGTTAGGACAATGCTCAGCCTTCTGTGACAAACATCACAAAAATTAGGATTACTGCAACAGCAAACTAACATTACAGTTGGATTAGCAGTATCACTGGATGTGATGTTTCTTTCTTGGAAAGCATGGTTCCTCACTCATTACCTAAAAGATTCTTTGCACACTGTGTCTTATTATATAAACCTCTTTATAGAATCTTGTTACTTGGAAAACATCTTTCATTTGTGCCTAAAGCTGCAATTCCTTTTTCTTTGAACTAAGCAGTTCATCCTCTAGTCTCACTACAGTGAAATAAAATATGCTTGTGTGTGGGGGGGGGGGCAGAATCTTTTTTGCTTCACATGCACAGAACCAATTCATACTTCAACAGAGCAAAAGAAATCAGAACACTGGCTGACGTTTGACTCCTTCATGCAAGGAAATATTGTTCTTCAGCCACAAAGCTTAAATTACAAAATGGAGAAGGGGAAGGACACAATGGCCTTGTACATGGAAGACATTTACTGGATGGCTCATAGACATGTAAACATCTGAAAAAAAAACATGAAAGGGTTTACAAGTGAACTTTAAAAGGAGTAGATCAGTTGTGACAGAGAATAAGAAGTTATGTCTTACCATAATGTTCCATGTTAGTTTTCTTCTCGCCTTCTTTCTTGCTGGATGGGTTCGGAGCCGATCCTCGGCTCCGACTCGGCCTATACTATAGCTCTAGAGCTATTTTTACCGGCTCGAGGCAGCCCTATATCCCACAATACCATGCGCTAACTCCCCAGATCTCGTTTGGAAACTAAGACATAGTATAAATAATAATATTATAATAATAATATTATAATCCATTTACAAGAATAGATTACCTGCTAGTAACACTAAGGATACAAGGAACAAAACGCAACATATTGTATCTCCAGAAATGGAAGGACTCAGAACCTCGAGTCTATCCAGGCTAGAGGGCAGGAGGGAGGGACGCAAGAAAGAAGGCGAGAAGAAGACGACAACTAACATGGAACGTTATGGTAAGATATAACTTCTTAATGTTGTCATTCTCGCCTTCATTCTTGCTGGATGGGACAGCGTCCCTAGCATCTTAGTCCTGGGTGGCTCAATGAAACAGACTCCCAAGTACAGTGGAACCAAAATCAGCTTTATTTCTGGAGGCTAAATCAAGCTTGTAATGGGCAATAAAGGTATGTTTGGAAGCCCATGTAGCTGCTGCACAAATGGCATCTAGTGGTAACCTTGCTTGAAAAGCCATTGAAGTTGATAGTGCCCTGGTTGAATGAGCCTTAGGCTTAGAGTGAAGTTGCCTGTGTCAACTCCTAGACAAAGGTAATAATAGATGTCAGCCATCTGGAAAGAGTAAACTTCGATACCGGAAGCCCCTTCTTGCCTGCAGCATAAGAGAGAAAGAGCTGGACTGACTTTCTGAATTGCTTTGTCCTGTCTAGGTAATACCGTAATTGGCAATGAACATCTAATGAATGTAATTTTTGCTCAGCCCTGTTGGTATAGTCTGGGAAAAAGACAGGTAAATCAATGGAGTGGTTTAGATTTGCCTCAGATAACACTTTTGGTAGGAAGGAAGGGTTTGTTCTGAGAGTTACTCTGTCTTTATGAAAAACCAAATAAGGAGGACGGACAGACAAAGCTTGAAGTTCCGATACCCTTCTGGCAGATGTTATAGCTACTAAAAACAGCGTTTTCCAAGAAAGAAGTTTGAGGGAGCAAGAAGCTGCAGGTTCAAAAGGGGGCAGAATTAGTGAAGTTAGAACTAAATTCAAATCCCATTGTGGGGGTGGATCTTTGACTGGAGGTCTGAGCAAAAAGATGCCCTTGAGAAAGGCTTTACAGAGTTTGTGGGACATAATATTTTCTTCTGAGAGTCCAACATGAAAATTAGCAATGGCCGCTAATTGTACCCTGATAGTGGCCGATGATGACCCTGAATGAAAAAGCTCCGCCAGAAAATCCAGAACCTCATGAATGGGTGCATGGAAAGGATCTAAGGACCTAGTTTGTGTCCAGTGTGAAAAACGCTTCCATTTACTCGCATAAGTCTTCCTAGTATTGGACTTATGGGAGGCCAGAATTATATCACGAACAGGAGGAGAAATAAGGGGAAGCCTGGCTATGGCTGGAAGTGGAGCAACCAAGCTGTGAGGTTGATGGAATGTAGAGACTGATGCAGCTTGCCCGTGAGGTGGGTCAACAGATCCGGAAGAGGTTCCAGATGCCAAGGCTGTTCCAGTAGGTATTTGTGCAGGAACGGGAACCAAACTTGTAGAGGCCAAAACGGGGCAATGAGGATCATTTTGGATCTCAATGCGGTTGCTTTCTGAATTAATTGCGGGATCAACGGAAAAGGAGGAAAGGCATAAAGAAGACCCCGGGGCCAAACGTGAACAAGAGCGTCTTTGAGGGGTTGGCCTGGCAGAGGAAAAAGTGTGAAGAAGTCGAGGCACTTGCTGTTTTGGGGAGTTGCGAAAAGGTCGCAGCAAGGCTGGCTCCGCTTCCGAAAAATTCCGTCTGCTACTGCTTGATTTAGAGACCACTCATGAAGCATGAGGATAGTTCTGCTCAATCTGTCTGCTATGACACTGGACTTTCCGGGGATGTGCGTTGCTATCAGAAACCGTTGAGATGAAATCACCCATTGCCAAAGTCTGAGTGCTTCTCGACAGAGGGGATAGGACCTTGTTCCGCCCTGCTTGTTTATGTACCACACCACAGACATATTGTCTGTTTGAATTGCTATAGTCCCCGTGGGAAGAGAGCTCTGAAGGGCTTGCAACTTCAAAAGCACCGCCCTCATCTCCAGGACATTTATGTGCAGGTGGCATTCTGACTGTTGCCAAGTGCCCTGGACCGTCCTGCCCTGATAATGCCCCCCCCACCCGATCAGGGAGGCATCCGTTGTGACAGTGGCAACTGGAGGGGGGAGAACAAAGGGTCTGCCCTGAAAAAGCTGAGGGGAAACCATCCACCAGGAGAGATGTTTCTTGCAAGATGGGGTTATCAAAATGTTGTGGGTCATTGGTAGCTGTTGAAAGGACCACTGAGAAAACAGCATCCACTGAAGGAGCCTCATGTGGAAGCGGGCTAATGGAAGTAGAAGAATCGCCGCCGCCATGAGGCCCAACACTTTCAATACTAGCTTGACCTGAACTTTGTTGGGCTGAAACAGGGGCTGAACATTCCGCCCCGTGCCCGTCACTCTCTGAGGTGGTAATGTTGCAGACATTTCTGTGGTGTTTAATACGGCGCCTATAAAGTTTATACATTGACAAGGCGACAAGGAGGACTGCAAAATTTATAGAAATACCCAGACTGTTGCAAAGTTGAATAGTGTAATCCCTGGCCATTATGAGAACCTGTTTGGTGATAGCAGAAATGAGCCAGTCGTCTAAGTATGGAAACACCTGGAATCCTTTCTGTCTCAGGTGAGCCGTGACCACTGCCAAACATTTGGTGAACACCCGGGAGCTGTGGTGAGACCAAAGGGCAGGGCCCTGAATTGAAAATGACTGACTCCCAGCCGGAAGCGGAGAAACCTCTTGGAGCGCCTGTGTATCTTTATATGGTAGTACGCATCCTGGAGGTCTAACGAGCACATCCAGTTGTCTCTGCCCAAAAAGGGTAGAATGGACTGCAGTGTTACCATCCGAAATTTTGTCTTTAGTACAGAGTTGTTTAACCTGCTGAGGTCTAAAATGGGTCTCCATTCTCCTGTCTTTTTTGGTACCAAAAAGAATCTGGAGTAAATTCCGGATCCTTGCCGATCTGCTGGGACTGCCTGGATGACTCTTTTTTTCCAACAGCTTTTTTATTTCTAGCTGAGCCTGACCCCTTTGTGCAGGTGGTACGTCTGGTAGGGGTTTTGGCGGTTGTACCGGAGGGAAAGTGAAAGGGATTTTGTAACCCTCGGATATGATCTTCTGTACCCATGTGTCTTGGGAGAGGGCTTGCCAGGCTTCCGGGTACAGAGATAATCTTCCCCCGACTGCCTCCGAAGGCGGACAGTCAGGCAGCTTCTCAGGGATGCTGAAAGGGTTGGTCAGGAAAAGATTCCCTAGAGTCCTGGTTCTGAGGACCCCCCTCTGCCCCTGGGGCGGCGTCTATTATTTCCCCCTCTGTCTCTAGGGGGAAATTCACCACGTGCGGCAGGCGCAACTCCCTGAGGTTTGCTGAACCACATCTTTCCTCCCTTCTGTCCCTTAGGATAAGGTCTAGAAGGCGTGGAAAAACGGACTCCCACGGCAGAGAGAGTCTTACCATCTTGCTTGCATCTGGTGAGGGTATTCTTCACCTGAGGTCCGAACAATTCCAAACAGTCAAAGGGGGTGTTGGTGAAGGACGCCTTGAAGGGATCGGCAAAGTTAGAGTCGCATCCAAGCGTGACATCTCAACGCAACGCCTGTGCCAGCGGCCCTACTCGCTCCATCGGCTGCATAAGAGATAAACCGCATGGAGGAGTTAACAATGGAGTTCAGGGTAGCCAGCTGAGAGTTTATTTTGTCCTTAAACCCCGCAGCAGAAGGATCCTGTACCGTTTCACCCAGCTCTTTGAGCAAGTCTCTCTGAAGGCGGGTGAAATGACAAATAGTTCAGCGATCGCATAGAAAAGGTCGCTGAAGCAAAGGTCCACTTGCCGTACCTGTCCATGGTCCTGGACTCTGTTAGGAGGATGAACAGATACAGAAGGATCAGCCAATTCCTTCTTAGTGGCTGCTGCTACCACCATAGCATCAACTGAAACACCTTTGGTGAGAAAGGATTTGTCATCTGGTGCAGAAATAAATTTAGAAGGCCTCCTAGGGGTAGGTTCCATTGAATCAGGAGCTGCCCATGCCTTTCTAGCCACTACCTCCATTAGTGGGTCAAAAGGGGGAGACACCCAGGAGGTGGAAGGGTGACATCCAAAGGCGTCGAGGTAAACCGACTCGTCCTCGGAAGGTTTGAGAGTGGACCAATTTCCCCTCTGTCTTAGGATTTCCAGGATGTCTGAAAAGGAGACATCCTCAGAGGGGGATCTGGGGGAACCTTCCGACTCATCCAAGTCGGTGTCCGACGTGACAGACTTGGGGGAGTCTATGTGCTTCCTCTTGCACGTTCTTTTCCTAGGGGGTTCCCCTGAAACTTCAGGGGAGCCCTCGGAAGAGGAGGAGAAACCCAAGGTGGGTACCCTATGCTTTGGATCTCTGCTGTCAGGTGTAAGAGGATGGCCAGAAACCGCAACAGGCACTACAGAGGGAGGAGCCGCAGAACTTAACCTTGGAGTGGACACTGGGTCCAGCATACTCCTCATCACCTCGAAGGCTCCCCTATCAGATACCAAAGGTAGCACCGGTTCCGAAGAGACCGGAACCGACAGAGAAGGCTCCGAGAATGATGTTGGGGCCGAACTAACCACAGCCGAAGCTCCGAGAAGGAGAGCGGGGTCGGACAAAGGTCCGATGCCACTCGCCCCCTCGGAGCCGACAATGGAGTCTCAGCACCCGGACCTCTCCACGGATGGAACCAACGAAGAGGTCGGAGCCGATGACACCGGAGCCGAAGGAGGAAGTATCGGCTCCGACGTGGGCAAGGACACAGTTCCGACAAACTCTGGCTCTGAGCTCGAGAGATGAGTCTGAGGAGGAATGGATAGCTGTATCGAAGGAGCCACAGTCTGGTGAGATGGGCTATGGAGCATTTGGGCCATCGCCTGAGATTTTATGAGTCTACTGACCACCCTCTCGATGTCGTGGTCAGAGAGCCTGGATGACCTCGATGAATGAGTCCTATGACTCCACTCCGATAGGAGAGGGGACCTCGGAGCCGATCTGACAGACTCTAGCGAAGGGGACCTAGAGCGCTTGCGCGCTGGGGAAGGCTCCGATGATGGTTTCGGAGCGGAAACCACTTTGCTCACCTCGGAGCCAGCGGGAACAGAGGTCGGAGCAGTCTTGATAATGCCAGCCCTCGGCTCAGAAGCTGGAGCCGAGGG
Source organism: Protopterus annectens (assembly GCF_019279795.1). Taxonomy (NCBI): domain Eukaryota; kingdom Metazoa; phylum Chordata; order Ceratodontiformes; family Protopteridae; genus Protopterus; species Protopterus annectens. The sequence goes on from NC_056728.1 coordinate 50,147,195, forward strand.
TTTGGCGGTTTTTGACGACTTCCCCCAGCCAGACTTGGACGAGGAGTCATCAGGCTTTAACAAGCCCCTTAGGATGAGCTTGTTATGCCTTTCCTGCAGGACTCGAACTAAATCAGTGACAAACGGAACAAGAGTCCTGCAGGTGTAAAGGCCCCAAGCAATAGACACAAGTGTGACTGTCTGTCAGATTTTCTGACAGCATGAGTCACACTTCTTGAATCCTGAAACCTTAGGGTCCTTTGACATCCTGACAAAAAATAAAAAGGAACACAGTCAGTCCACACACACACACTTATTTAAGTTAAGGGGAACTGACTAAAAACCCACACACACACTCTAAAAGGGGTGGGGGAAAACTAAGGAAAAGCCCGTAGGCCCAAGATAAAAAACTAACTAAAGAAAGGGAAAAAGGGCTACCGAAAAGGGTAAGGCAGTTAGAAGGGACCTAAAGAAGGGTAACTAACTGGAAAAAAAAAAACTACTGAGACTGAATATATATCTGAAAAAGCATTTACTGACCAGAGCCGGTAAAAACAGACTACCTCACAGCGAAGCGGCAAACGAGATCTGGGGAGTTAGCGCATGGTATTGTGGGATATAGGGCTGCCTCGAGCCAGTAAAAATAGCTCTCGAGCTATAGTATAGGCAGAGTCGGAGCAGAGGATCGGCTCCGAACCCATCCAGCAAGAATGAAGGCGAGAATGACAACTTAAATTCATAAGCTTTAGGCATTCTCCATAGCACAGTGATTGTACAGTTCCTGTCCAAAATCTCACCTGGGAGAAGGTAGCACTTGCATTAGTAACTCTGGGAAGTGCAAACCTTCCAAAGACTGTTTATGCCCTCTAAACGGAATACATGTATGGAAGTGTACAACTGCAATGGGTTCAGAGAAGCAGGTACTTTACAAAGCTTCCTGAGAAAAAGGAAAGATGGAAGGTGAATAGGACTTCACAGTAGTGGAATTAACTTTACTCAGAAGTTTATTTACTTAAGTTGTTTTAGTCTGTTTACTTGAGCTGTTTTGCATTTAATTGCAATATCCCAAGTAAGAGGCATTTAAATACACTAATCAATGCATACACTGAAATAGGCATTGGCTCTTCCTACATATGATTATTCAGAGGTTTCTGGTAACTACAAGGGAATAGGTTATAAAGTATATGAATTTGGAGGGTTTGATACAGAATTAGAAGGCAATGATCTTCCCTTTCCCGTAAAGAATAAAGAATTTGAAACGCACGCAATCCTGTTCATACAAGGAAAAAGATCATGTGTAAGGCCAAATCTTTTGTTGACCTGATGAAGCAAACACTGAAAGCGGGTAAGAAAGCAGAGTCGGTCAAGTTTGCCTATTTACTGGAGAACTCGTAAGGTCTTATTTATAATGAAACCTTCTCCACACCTCCAGTCCACATAAAAATGGACTTGTCAGCATACACATTTCTTTAACAGAAAATTACCTTGTGATTAGTCTATTAAAATTTTACTGCATTCTTTTGTTATAACCTCCACGCCACCCAGCCTATTTTTGCAAAGTTGGAGAATTCTTCCCACTGGGACTGCAACATAAGGGGAAGAAAACTGACATTTCATAGGATAGCAGGTAAGTACTAGGCTAGCTGCCACTGTGGGCCATTTTACGCCTAGACAATTTCCCTTTTTGTGCTCAAAATAACCTATCACATTTGGTTATAGATTGGCTGTACCCATTCCGTGGCCGATAATTATATATTACTCCTAATGAGAATAACGGAGATCACACTATAGACAATTTGAGGGGACCCATGCAAGGGATAAAGCATTTAGAAGCTGCCTCTGTCCATTAGTGGTAAAGGGGCAGTCCTGGCATAAATCTTCTGTTCCCCATTCATATATCTAAGCTGCACTTGAATATGGACAGGGATGAACTTTGTTTTATGAGAGGAGTTTGTTCCGCAGCAGTGGTATGCTCTGCAAGATATACCTGTCCCTCTCCAAACCGTTCTGTTGCAGAAGAGGTTTACATCCCTAGACAGAGTATTTCTGATGTCATTTGACTTGATGTGCAGTAAATCAATCAGTAATGGGTCAGACTTCCTGCTTGGAGTCAGGAAAGCCCTGTAAGTACATGATTATTTGATAACCACATACATGACCTGGTCCAAACATTTTC
>NC_056728.1:50505974-50533132 GCF_019279795.1 Protopterus annectens
TTTTTTGATATTTCATGGGCAAATAGTGATTCCCTGGAGGTGTTTTTGCATGTGATGGTTTTGTTTAAGGCTTTGTTTGGGGACCGAAGTTGTCTATTTGAATTGTAGAAGTTCAGCATGCTAGTCAAAAAAAGATGCCAGTAGTCTTTCTAGCCATCAGAGCCTTTCACTACAACCTGAACCCAGTAACCTTGCAGATTCGGTCAGACATCCTGGTTATGTGGTATATAAATAAGCAAGGGAGAATTCTTTTTTTTTACTCCATGTGCAGTCTTGCAATGAAAATTTGGCTGTTAGCATAGGAATCGCAACTGACACTTATAGCATCATACATCTTGTATTGGAATAACACCCTAAAAGACTCTGACCAGGGATCTTCTGGCCCCCAACAAATGGATGATAAAAAAGTTTCCTGGACCTTACCCATTAATGGGGTCACCCCAGTATAGATAATTTCGTCCGTCAGACAACTGCAAAAGTTAATCTTCACAAACCAGCAGACAAGGGACATGGAGAGACACCTTCTAATGGACGGACCTCTTTCTTGTATGCCTATCCACCTCCGAGTCCTAGGGTACTGATAAATGTGAGGCCGGACAGGATACTTATAGAGCCCCCATCTGGCCAAGGCAGTATTGGTTCTCACTCCTCTTGACTCTCAGCGAGGGAAGATGTTACATTCTTTCACAGGAGAGCTACTCGCCCATCTAAAAGGATCTGTCATTCATCTGTACCTGACCACTCTCAAACTAACAGTATGGAGGATTTGTTTTTCCACCCCAAATAATGGAAACTACTCTACAGAAGTGAGAGTGGCAAGAAAACACTGTCCTATTGTCATGTTGCACTATTCCAAACTCTTGGGTTTTCTTGTCTTGCTACTCTAACGTCTGTCCAGTATACAAAAGCTTCTAGTCACTCCAAGGTACATGGGACATCTGACTGCTAAGGGAACGTGGGCCATAAAAGTGATGTCTGCATGTACCATACCTCAGAACTTCTCTGCCGCCAGTTGAACATCCGCTGTTCCTGCCGTACTGGCCATCGGGTGATATGTACCCTATTGGGGATGTTTTGTTCTTTTGGGTCACTACATGCCTGTTTAGGTTCATGTCATCCAGGAAGGGAAGTGTAGATGCGGTTATCAGATCCTCCATAAGGATGTCCAGGAGCTTTGTCTTTTCTGTTTAAGCCCTACGCATGACCACAAGATTTGCGCAGTCTGTCATGCCTTCGTCCCCAAGACCCTACGCAGCCAGTTGCATGCCCTCATTATTTATTTGAAGAATCAGCATCTTAAATGCTTAGCGCTAGTTGTGGTCATCCTTTTGAACCGCCTAAGATAAAGGCCAGCGTTGCTAGGCCTGAATCCGTTGCTGCACCTATTCCACCCGACATCTCTCCCATTGCAGACGCTAGCCTCTGGAGGAACTTTCGGAAACCAGCCATATGGGTATAACGGGTACCGTTGGGGAAGCCGCAGAACCCAGAGTGGAAGGCACGTCCATGGAGGTAATCAGATGTCTTCTTCCAACAGGGAGGTAGACCCTTGGTTTGTACCAGCCTTCCAGATGGATCCTTCCAGTACTACAGAACCTGGTGTACTTAGGCCTTCCTTGGGCCCTACGCCTTCCCTGAAAAGAAAACTGAAAAAGCACGTTTCTCCTCCTGCAGAGAGCCAACCCGACTGACTGGCCTTTTCTCAGAGTCTCTTCAATGCTTTCATGACTCTCTGGCCTGCTACGCCCGCATCCTTCCCGGTTGCTCCTCTTTTAATTAGCCATAGGCCTCGAGCTTGAGATATTCCTCAACCTGAAGCTGAGGATTCCTCTGACTCTTCTTCAGAGGACTCCCTGTCTCGTGTGTCATTTGCCATGTCCCCTTGGTTATGCCTCCCTAGAGGAGGATTCTGCTGACACTGGCTTTTCAGATGAGGACCTGACCTTTGGGGACATCATTTCCAAAATGAGTGTTCTTCAGGTGGGATTCCACTGAGATGGAGGTACAAAAAAGGTATGAACGTTTGAAATGGTAACTCCAGCACCTTTAGCTGTCCCTCCGGTCTTGCCAGCATTTTTGGATGCTTTTAATGCAGCCTGTATGAACCCTGACTCACAACCTTCTGCCCTTCAAAGGCCTGACAGATTCTGCAAGGTTTACGAGTGGGCCAAATTTCTCAAATGGTCTGTTGCAGACCCTGGCACTGTCAGTTTCAGTTGATAAGCCTTTAAAACTCCTTCCCTCCATCTCAGGTCTCCCTACAGATAAGGGGACAGTAAGGCCATGGAGCGCCTCTGGGAGAAAGGTTTATATCTCTGCTACCCTGGCATTCAGGGCAGTAAATTACCAAACTAGTGTCAAAATATGCCTTAGCCCTGTTAGGCCAGGCCACTAAGCTTTTGTCTCAGATCCCTGACTCTCATGCCAAGGCACAGATATCCAGCCTCCTATCTGTCTTAAGTCACAAAGCATTCCATTAGATGCAGTGGTGATGTTGCTGAACATTCTGACAGATCTGCTGCATCTGCCTCTGTCCTGAGAAGATGTTCTTGGTTAACTCATTACATCCGAGTGATGTCTCCAGGTGCATCTGCAGTTACCGCCTACTGCTCCTCTAGGCGTCAAATATTGCTTGTTCATATTTGCATTAATAATTCCAAAACCATGCCACATACAAGGTATCAGAATATCTTATCTTGAACCATACATGATGGTAAACACAATTGTATTGATATTTGACCTATGTCAGTGAGTATTTGTTAGAATTGTATAGTGATGTCTTCATTTTTAAAGGCTCAAGCCACGCCCACTGGGAGTTAAAGGTGCACACTCAAAAGAGATGTACTGGAGGGAATGAGTTAAGGTTGTAGCCCTTACCTGATAACATTGGGGCAAAACTATTGGATGCTCTTTGATAACTCTGCCGTCTTTGTGACAAAGGTGGCTGAGTTATTCAAAACTCTACTGCATAAGGGGAAGGACTTACAGGACCTGAAGCACCTGTTTTTCTCCTGTCCCCAAATTCCACAGGAATTACCCCTCCAAAACACAATTTATAAGAAAACATTCTGCCTCTCCACCTCTTTCCAGGGGAAAAAGAGCAGCAGGAACCAACAAACTCCTTCCAGACCTGCTCCTACCCCGGCTTAGAAGCCTCAGTTTCAGGACAGGGCAGGTAGTCTGACTACTTGCCCATTACTGCTCAAACTTGTCAAATACCATTCCTTGATCCCTAAGGCCCTCTGTCTCCCCGTTTGGAAATACATTACCTCAGATAGGTAGTCTTATCCATCATAGAAAAGGGTTATTTCATGACTTGGTTCACAACACCTTCCTTAGGGGGTATTCTTCAGCCATACAAAGTACAGCTCCCTCTTTTCAACCAGTCATAGACAGTCTTATTGCCCAAGAGAATTCAGGTTTGTCCCTATGTCAGAAAAGGGAAGGGGTTTCTATTAGACTCTTCTAGTCTCAAGAAAGGATGGTCCCTGGAAATCCAAAATCTTTCCCACCTCGGTCTTTTCCTGCAAGTGGCCACCTTTCAAATGCTTACTCTGCTGACCCTTTTTGCCTTGATTTTTACCTCTGGGGCTCCTAGCCACTTTGGACATAAAGGATTGCCTACCTGCACATCTCCATAAGTGCCAACTACAGGAGAGATTTACACTTTTCTGTGAGCTCCTCACACTTTCAGTTCTCTGCCTTGCCCTTTGGACTTTCTATAGCACCAAGGGTTTTCACCAAGTGCTTGGCACCAGTGATTGCCTACTGCAAGAATCAAAGGATTCAAATATTCCCTTACCTGGATGACCTACTGATCCAGGCTGAATTTACAGAATCCCTGCAGTGACATTTATAAACAGTGATATCAGTCCTGCAAGCACTGGTTTTCAAGATAAACTACCCCAAGTCCAACCTGAATCCCTCTCAAGACCCAAGTGTGTTTCGGGTGCAGAGTAAAGGTGGATATCATGAGGGGCTTTTCGGCCACCTCAAAAGGTGGAAAGCGTAAAGCAGTATCTGCACTCTGTCCCTCAAGTCAGGCAGTACCTCAGACTTCTGCATCATATGGTGTTGACTTTTCATATGTTGCCATTGGCAAGGCTTCACATGAGAAAGTTACAGTGGTACCTAAAGTCTATATGGACACCACACTCACACCCCTTGAAGTACAAAATCCTTTTCCTTCCTTTCTTGTCTCAGGAAATAGCTCCTCTGGTGGTTGAATCAGGTGTGACCTTCAATCCAGGGCTTCCATTACAGGCTCCCTTGCCAGTTCAGGAGATGTACAGAAATGCCTCAGATCTGGGCTGGGAAGTCGCCATGGGATCTCTGAGTACAGGCACTTGGCCAGGCTCCATCAGACAATGTCAATATCAGGGTGATGAGAGCAATTCTTCTAGCCCTGAAAGCTTTCCAACATACCCTTTAGCAGGGCCCCCTAAAATTGTTTGCAGACAGCACTACACTTCTGTGGTATGTGAACAAACAAGTTGTAACTATCTTGCTATGCAGACTAGCTCTCCAAGTCTGGGAGCTTGTGACCCAGCAGGGTGTCACTCTGCAGGCAGTATATATCCCTTCAGATCAAAACATTCAGGCAGACACCTTGAGCAGGTCGGTGTCATAGTCCAACGAATAGATGCTCCACAAGGATGTGTTTATGGACATAGTCCACAAATTGGGTACACCTCAGAACTGTTTGCCCCCCCCCCCCCCCCAAATGGACAACTTCCATTATTTTGCAACAGGCTACCCAGTCCCTTAGCAAGGGCAATGGACGCCTTTTCAGTCTCCTGGAAGGGGATGTTTCTGTATGCATCCCCCCTTCCCACTTCAGAAAGTCATACTGAAAATCCAGCAGGACAAACCAAAAGTCTTTTTGGTGACTCCCTTTTGGCAAAGATAGCATTGGTTCCCCCTCCTGCATTTAGCCTGGGGCAATCACCACAAGTTACCCCACAGAGTGAGTGGACCTTCTCAGACAGGACAAGGGATCCCTAATCCATCCTCACCTATGGTCTTTGAACCTTACCCTGTGGGTAATAGAATTTTGGTTCCTTACAGGCATCTTTACAATGAGGACGTGCTCACAATCCTGCAGGCGGCCAGGAAACATGATATCAGGAGATCTGATTTGTTTGTGGCAAATTTCTCCATGTGGTGTCTGACAGACCCCTTTCAGGGTGATGTTCCTTGGTACTGTCATAACTGTGTGAACTGTTGCAGACAGGGTTGGCATACTCCTCTGTTACGGCCCACTTTGCTGCTATTTGTTTGTCTGCCTCTGGATCCCCCTTTGGCATCTCTCTTGCCTGCAGTTATTCCTAAAGAGAGTGCTGCATCTCAGGCCCCCCAGGAAACCCGTTCCACCACCACCATACGACCTGAATTATGTTTTAGAGAAGCTTACGGTGGCCCCTTTTGAGCCAGCTTCTAAGGCCTGTCTGAAACACTGCACTTGGAAAACTGACCTCCTTGGTAGCCTTTACATCAGCTAGAAGTGTCAGATACAGGCACTCATGGCGATTTCCCCTTTTCTCACCTTCCACAAAAGCAGCGTAACCCTTTGGGCATGAAGGATTGGTCCTAAGTGGTTAATGAGTTTTTCGTCCACTGATTGATAATTGTGTAATTGGATACAATTGGTTGTAATTTAGTCTGTATTTATAGGCAGGTATTTGTTTTTTTACTCCTTGAAGGCGGTTTGCTTGAGACAGTGTAATAAACATTTGGATACTGGTCATTTGTGGTTCTTGTTTTCAGTGGTCATGGTGGTCTACGTGGTGTTTTTTTTACTTTGGTTAAGGAGTTATCTTTAAACCATGCTGTTAATCTCCCCACCTTCTTCCCTCATCCATAGAATGACTGAGAGTATTACACTCCCTTGATGTTCACAGACAACTTAGACTTGGTCTTGTCAAGGTAAACTCTATCAAGAAATCAGGCCAGTTGTTTGTCTCCTTTCATACCAGAGCACTGGAGAAAGCAGTGACAAAGCAGACCATTCCTGCCTGAATCTCCAGGGCAATTTTCTTCTGCTACTCATACCATGGGAAATCCTACGGATCCATGATTAAGGCTCATTCCACTAGAGCTATGCTTCATCTGAAGCCTTCTTTAAGGGGCTGGACACTACATCCATTTTAGAAGCAGCTACCTGGACCTCTGTCTATACCTTTACCAAACATTACAGACTGGACCATATTTCCTTATCTAGGGTGGGATTTGCCAGGGCAGTCCTCCATGGATTCTGAAAAACATTTCCAAGCCTTCACCCTCTTCTTCCCTTTGAGCTTTGATGCTCACCCAAGGGTTTGGAATACTGCAATATGAGAATAGAAGGACATAGAATAGTTTTGAAAATCTTCTCATAACCATAGATTTCATTCTCTTCCATGTTGCAGTATTCCTTTGCTCCCTCCTTAACTTTTCACTAGACTGTCCCTTCTTGGATGGCACTGGACTAATAGTTATACTGGGACTGGGGTCCGACTGGTGGGCTCATTTCTAAGGTATGGTATGTGCAGACGTCACTTTTATGGCCCATGTTCCCTTAGCCAACATCAGGCATCCTAGATGCCTTGCAGTGACTAGAAGCTTTTGTATACTGACTGGATGTTCAGGTAGCAAGAGAGGATAACCCAAGGGTTTGGAATATTGCAACATGGAAGAGAAGGACATCTATGGTTAAGGTAAAATTTTACACAACTGTTCTTTCAGAAAATCATACTTATCCCATGGTATATGGTCTGGCTTTACTGGAAAGGCTCACACAGACTCTGCTACAGTTTGCTGTGAGGGAAAGGTTAGTTTGCTTTTTATTTGTATTTTGTATTTATTGCCTTTTACTATTTTGTATACTGTGATTTGTTTTCTTTACACTGTGTTTTACTCTTATTCTGCTTTTAACTGCATATTAAAACTTGAAAAGAGATCACTGCTCTCTCGAGTCAGACAGAAAATTTTCCCACTCTACCACCTGGTTACTGTTGTGTTCTTAAACACCACCAGCTTTCTAGTTGCCTGCCCCTTATGTTAATTTCACCATATAACTCATTTCCTCTTTACTCACACCAGCTAGTAAAAGCAAGCACAAAGTTATTTTATGAAATCACTCCCCTTCAGCTGTTTAAATTTATTGGCTAACCTACTGCATTCCATAGTACCAGAATACAAAAATGACCAACCCCTTTCAGTCTATCTTGCTGTTTTAAAAAAACTCCTCTACTGCACACTGCAGTGCTTGGGATAAAACCTTGTTTTTTTAATCTTACCTTTAAACATCTATTGCAAGACTACCAGTTGAAAAGCACGCATTCTGCCTTTCAGTAGTCCTCTTGGGATTAGTGCTTCTGTTATCTCAGATGAGAGGAGTGCAGTTGCATTATTTCCTGGTGACTGCTGATCACCAGGAAACTTAACTGCTTTATAGGTGACTGCTTGGAATTTGTGCTTATATTCTGATCCTGGTGAGAGTAGGAGCAGAGTGCATCGATTCCTGACTTTCTGGTTGGAAAGTGTGCGTCTGTGCTTTAACGTATCTAATTTGTCTGGTTGCTATTCGAAGAGCATTCGGTCACTTACAACACACAGCCCTCCAGAACACCCACCATCACAGCTCTCGCATAAAAACACAGACCACACACCCACCTTTGCAGAGGCTCTCAATAGAAATCTACCCAAACAGCAGAGACCTCCAAGGCAGAAATGCACTCTACCACCACAACATAGCACAAGACACAGCTCACCTACAGTGTGCCCCTCAACCTAAGGCAAAACAGCTTCCCAATACACTAATCATAGGTGACTCTGTAGTGAGGCATACTGATGTTCCACTCACTAGGTTGAATAAGGCGAAGGTAACAGCTGTCTGTCAGGTGCCAGAATCTGACACACAACACACGCACTCCGGTCACTCCACAACAAGTATGACTGTCACTGTCTGTGTGTGGGTGTGAATGACTTGAGATGCACCTCCCTGGACTACATGAAGAGACATGGAGGAGCTCTCTGATTATGTGGCCCAGGCAGGTGTGACCGTAGCCCTGAGCAGCATCTTACCATCGCCCAGAACGATGCAGCAGTACAAGCAGAAAATGATTGACTTTAACTAAGTTTCTGGTGTCATTCTAAGGGGATCCAGTATCTGCCTGTCTGGGATGACATGATTGACAGATCTCGATGCTTTACAGATACTGGCCAAGGCTCTTGCCACCCCTATGATGCCTTTTTTTGGTGATGTTCCAAAGACCAAATTACCACCATAACAGATGTAAATAAATGCAATCTGAGGGTCATGCTGCTCAATGCTGGAAGTGTAAAGTTCAAGCTGCACTTGCTCGAAGCACTCCTCAAACTGGAGAGCATCGACCTTTGTGCTGTAATGGAGACCTGGTTTAAAGCAGCAGAAAGCACCCCTGTGCTATCTGGCTATAACTCATTCCACACCTTTCAGCCCCACAACATGGACCGAAGCTCCAAAGGCGGTGGTGTCGCCATATTCATAAAGGATATGCACACCACCAGACTAGTAGCCCAGCATAACGCATCTGAGATACTTCAGGCACAACTGACATTGGGTAAGATGGCAATTCAGGTTGTAGCCTGCTATAGGTCCCCAACCATGTCCTAAGGCTCACTCCATGTTCCTAAGCACCCTGGAAACTGTTAGGGTCTAGCCTAACACACGCATACTTGGTGTCCTCAGCTACCCCTCCATTGACTGGGAAAACTACTCATGCACCAGTACACTAGCCCAACACTTCCTGGAATTCATCAATTCCAATGCCCTGGACCAGCTCATTTTTACTCGCACTAGAAGCAGCATCAGTGACCTGGTTATTACAAACATGGGCAACCATTGCTGTACACGAATAGTTAATTCCTCCCTGGTTAGATCTGACCACAAGTTGATCACCATGGAACTCCACATCTCACCCATACCCCCCTGCAAAGGTAACCACCATGAAAAACTTCTCCAAAGCTGACTTTGGGTTCCTGAAAATGGAGGTGGCTAACTTCACGGCACTCATGTCAATGGAAAATAGATGCATGACTGATGAATCATACACCAATGCACTGTACGAACACGTACATAAATGTATAGAACTAGCCATACCCAATAGAACCAAGATGCTGTCCTCCAAAAAAAGGAAGCCAATCTGGTGGTGGTCTGATTAACTCTACAACAGAAGGAAGAAACTGTTGTAGAAAACGGTGAAGTCCCAAGACTAGAAAATCTTTTATTAGCCTCAACAAAAAGTTGTGATCCCTCATCAAAACCTCTAAAGCCAGCTATGAAGGCAGAATTGTTGCAGACACTAAAAACAGCCACAAAGCCTTCTATAGTTGTCAAGAATCTCCACGACAGTACCCAGGCTGGCTCTGAGTTACTGCACAATTCTACCTCCTATACTGTGCCAACAGATATTGCCAACATGCTGGCCGACAGATTCAGTGCTAACTGTAACCCCCCCCCCAAAGGACCAATCACAATACCGGAGGAACACCAGGCACCCAGCATTACTGCAGCACAGGTTAAAGCTGCATTGTCCAAGGTCAAGAATACAGCTTCCATGGGACCCAACAATATCCCTGGATGTGTTCTACATGAACTGAAGTGAACTGGCACCACTTCTGTATGCCCTTTCCAATCACAGCCTCACCTCAGGCTTTGTCCCTACTGAATGACGCACTGTTGCAGTCATCCCTCTACATAAAGGGGGAGCGACTACAGACCCTGGGAATTACCTCCCCATTAGCCTGACGAGTCTGATATGTAAGGCTATGGAGCGCATAATCATAGACCTAGTTAACAAGGATATAGGGAATCTCCAAACTCTAGATCCCACGCAATTTGGTTTTGTGAAAGGTAGGTTATTCCTGCTTAACCTGGTTAACTTCTTTGAGTCAGTCACCAGAGTTGTGGATGAGGGCAAGGCAGTTCATACAGCCTACCTTGATTTGGGCAAGGCTTTTGATACCATTCCCCACTCAGGAATTATTGATTAACTCGCCAATCTAGGCATCAACCCCTATTATCACTAGGTGGGTTGCAAATTGGCTCACAGAGCCCACAGTGTGAAAGTACCGGATTCCAAGTCAGACTGTTAACCAGTCACAAGTGGAGTCCCTCTGGGATCGGTCCTGGGTCCTCTCCTGTTTGGCATTTGCTTCTTAGAAGTCCTGGCCAACACAGAGGGACTCTGGCTGACCAAGTTTGCAGATGACTGCAAGCTGGGAGCCATTATTAACTCCCCAAGTGATGTAGACATCCTACAGAAAGGCCTCACTGAGACCAATGACTGGTGTCAGCCATGGCCTTAAGCTTAATGCCAAAAAATGCATAGTCATCCCCTTTGGGAACAACTCTGTTCCCACTAATTACCACATTAATGGGAGCTCACTGAAGGCTTTATGAGAGATCTGGGGGCACAGGTTGACGGCCTCTTCTTCGACCACCACATTGCCACTATGATCAGAAAGTCTTGTGGCACATCTCATTACCAAGGGTTTTACATCCAGGAAGAGAGAGGTCATCATCTCTCTCTACTCTTCCCTCATTAAGCCAGTCATAGAGCATAATGCCCCATTTGGCATATACCTCATTAGACGCATGCAACAGCTGGAAAGGCCACGAAAGTAACCCACAAAGAGGATCCTGGCTGACCAAGTTTGCAGATGACTGCAAACTGGGTGCCATAATCGACTCTCCAGCCGACACAAGCATCCTCCAAAAGGGCCTCATAGAAACAGACTGGTGCCAGAGCCATGGCCTCAAGCTAAATGCCAAAAAGTGTATAGTCATCCCCTTTGGCAAAAACATTGCCCACAAATTACCACATAGGTGGTAATCCATTAAGTACAGAAGAAGTAATTGGGGACCTGGGGACCCAAGTTGATAGCAATCTCTCATTTGACAACCACGTGGCCAAAGTGGTTAGAAAAACATTTTATATAGCCCACCTAATCATGAAGGGATTCACATCTAGATCAGGGGAGGTCATCGTGCCTCTTTACTCATCCCTCATCAGGCCCATAATTGAGTACAATGCCCCTTTTGGGGATGTACCTTACCAGACACCTGCAGCAACTGGAAAGACCCCAAAAGTACCTCACCAAGAGGATCAAAGGGCTCAAACAGATGCCATATGCTGCCCGGTTAAAGAAACTCCAGCTCTACTTAGTGGCATACCGCCTGTTCAGAGGCGATCTGTGCCTGACGTATAAAGCCATGTCCAACCCGGAATTAATGGACATGCTTACCTCAGAAAATACAAATCCCATCGAGCTACGTGCTTGAGAGACTTGAACCTCAGCACTGAAATAAATAGGACATGCTGGAGGGACAGATTCATAACCCAGAGGCTCCCTTCACTCTGGAATAAAATCCCAGTCCAGGTTAGGCAGAGTCCCTCATTTCCTCTCTTCAAGAGGAATCTTGAGTGGATGGGAGATCGTAGGTTTACCCCGGGTATCACTTCTGTGTCACTGTTAGACAGAGGCACAGTATACTAACCTCGAAAAAGGGCATAGCAAAATAAATTTAAAATGGGTGGCGAAAGCCAAACACATTCTGGCTAGGCTTATAAATGCCGTAGGGCAGATAGCCTAGTATGAACCTATGAACCTGTAAACGCATGTCCTCCACAGACGGACTTAAAAAAAAAAAACTCCAGCTATTCTCTGTCTTGTATCGTCTACTAAGAGGCGATCCTCTGTCTTACAAAGCCATGTTTGACCCAGCTCTGTTAGAAATGCTATATCTAAAGAAATCCCAATCCCTCTGCACCACACACCCCAGAGACCTCAACCTCCTTACCACAGTCAACAGAACATGCTGGAGGGAAAGGTTCATAACCCAGAGACTGCCCATGGTCTGGAATAGACTTCCCATGCATGTCAAGCAGAGCACCTCACTGGCCCTCTTCAAGAGAAATCTTGATGAGTGAATGGGAAACAAAGTTCACTCCGGGGATCACTCCAGTGGCTGTACTTGATGGTCACTGGGAACTAACGTCTGGCGGCACAATGACATGGCACTTCTATGGGCTAGGCTTGTAAAGGCTCCTGGGTCATTAGCCTAGTACACACCTATGAAAAGAAAAGGTTTTCTTTTTCGTGCAAGAGCAAAGACCCAAGTTTTCCTCCTGCAGACATAAATCTAGTGTTGGAATTCCTTTTGGGATTGTTTCATCACGACCTTTCTTATTCCACGATTAAGGTGCATGCTTCTACCATCTCTGCATGTTACTTGCTCTCCCTATCACCTCCACCTAAAACAGTTCCTAAAAGGGGTCGTACACCTAAGAGAACCCCTGTCCCTACCTGGAATTTAAGCTGCCTCTTAGAAAAACTTACTTTGCTACCGTTTGAGCCAGCAGCTTCTGCCAATTTTTAAAGATGCTCATTTGGAAGACCACCATATTGATCACCATCACAGCAGTCAGGCAGGTCTCAGAGCTACACGCCCTGATGTGCAAGGAACCCTTCATTGTTTCACAGGGACATGGCAACCCTAAGTGGTCATCAGAGCTGTCCTTGAATCAAGCTGTGCACTTCCTGGGGTTTCTAAACCCACAAATTAGAGCCGAGTTGCAGGCTTCTACTCGACAGGAAGACTCAAGAATCAGTACTGACACTGGTGCGTGAACATTTAGTTATAGTAAGTATGACAAAATTGTACTTTCCATGATTGCATAATGTGGTTTTAGGGAGGTACAGAACCATGCTGTCATAATGGTACTTTGTGGCTGTGTAGACATGCACAATTTGGTGTGGCTGTGGGAAGGTACAGATCTCCTCAGATTGATAGCTATTTTGGCTCACTGACGGAACATGTGGTTAAAATGGGTGAATCCAGATCCAGCAAGAGGCCAGTTACTAGTGTGCCACAGGGCTGTGTGCTGGGACCACTCCTATTTAGAGTATACGTCTCCAAAGTCAAGGCTAATGTGAAAGGCCTCTGGATGACAACGTTTGCAGATGACTGCAAGCTGGGGTGCAGTCATGGAATCCTCCAAAGTAGTAGATATCCTTCAGGGGGGGTATAGATAAGACAAATGATTGGTACCAGAACCATGGCCTAAAACCAAATCTGAAAAAATGCATCATCATACCCTTTAGGAAGTCTGCCTACAAGAGTGGAGGAAGATGCACACAGGTGGGCTGTATCTGTGTAGGAGGGCCGGTTTGAAGGAGATTAGACTGTAAAGTGGTGACCGGGGAAAGTGTAGTTAGGCAGCATAGAATGGTGGTTTGTAAGATGACGTTGGTGATCAAGAAGAGGGAGGAGTGTGAGGGCAGTACCAAGGATCAAATGGTGGAAATTGAAAAAGGGCAATTGTGAGGTGAAGTTCCGGGAAGAGTTAAGACAGGCACTGGGTGGCAGTGAAGAGTTACCAAATAGCTGGGTAACTACAGCAGAGCTAGTAAGGGAGACAGCTAGAAAGGTGCTTGGAATGACATCTGGACAAAGGAAGGATGACAAGGAGACATGCTGGTGGAATGAAGTACAGAACAGTATACAGAGAGAGGGTGGCAAAGAAGTGGGATTGTCAGAGAGATGAAGATAGACAGGAGTATGAGGAGATGAGGTGCATGGCAGAGAGAGAGTTGGCTAAGGATAAGGCATATGAAGAGTTGTATGAAAGGTTGGACACTAAGGAGGGAGAAAAGGATCTGTACCGATTGGCTAGACAGAGGGACCGAGCTAGTAAAGATGTTCAGCAGGTAAAGGTGATAAAGGCTAATGAGGGAAACATACATACAAGCGAGGAGTGTTGAGCAGATGGAAAGAATACTTTGAGGGGTTTATGAATGAAAAGAATGAGAGGGAGAGAAGGTTGGATGATGTGGGGATAGTGAATCATGAAGTGCAATGGATTAGCAAGGAGGAAGTAAGGATAGTTATGAAGAATGGAATGGCTGTTGGTCCAGATGACATACCTGAGGAAGCATGGAGGAGGTTAGGTGAAATGGCAGTGGAGTTTTTAACCAGATTGTTTAATGAAATTTTGGAAAGTGAGAGGATGCCTGAGGAGAGGAATGGAGAAAGTGTTTTGGTACCGATTTTTAAGAATAAGGGTGATGTGCAGAGCTGTAGTAACTGCAGAGGGATTAAATTGGTCAGTCACAGCATGAAGTTATGGGAAAGAATAGTAGAAGCTAGGTTAAGAAGGGACGTGAATATTGGTGGTCAGCAGTATGGTTTCTTGCCGGGGAAGAGCACTACAGATGCAGTGTTTGCTCTGAGAGTGTTGATGAAGTACAGAGAAGGTCAGAAGGAGTTGCATTGTGTTTTTGTAAACTTAGAGAAAGCATATGACAGGGTGCCTAGAGAGGAGTTGTGGTATTGTATGAGGTAGTCGGGAGTGTCAGAGAAATATGCAAGAGTGGTACAGGATATGTACAAGGGTAGTGTGACAGCGGTGAGGTTGCGGTGGGAGTGACTGATTCGTTTAAGGTGGAGGTGGTATTACATCAAGGATCAGCTCTGAGCCCTTTCTTATTTGCAGTGGTGATGGACAGATTGACAGACAAGATCAGACAGGAGTCCCCGTGGACTATGATGTTTGCAGATGACTTTGTGATCTGTAGTGACAATAGGGAACAGGTAGAGGAGACTCTGGAGAGATGGAGATATGCTCTAGAGTGAAGTGGAATGAAGGTCAGCAGGACTAAGACAGGATATATATGTGTGAATGAGAGGGAGGCTAGAGGAATGGTGAGGATGCAAGGAGTAGAGGTGGCGAAGGTGGATGAGTTTAAGTACTTGGGATCAGTAGTTCAGAGTAATGGTGAGTGTGGAAGAGAGGTGAAGAAGAGAGTACAGGCAGGGTGGAGAAGAGTGTCCAGAGTGATTTGTGACAGAGAGTGAAAGGGAAGGTCTACAAGAGGGTAGTGAGACCAGCTGTGTTATATGGGTTGGAGACAGTGGCATTGACAAAAAGGCCAGAGTTGGTGCAAATCTTAACATCTTTAACTCTGCCACATCCAGCTCTAGGTGTGACGAGGGTGGACAGGATTAGAAATAAGTATATTAGAGGGTCAGCCCAGGTTAGAATGTTTGGAGACAGAGAGGCAAGATTATGTTGGTTTGGACATGTGCTGAGGAGGGATGCTGAGTATATTGGGGAAAAAGATGCTAAAGATGAAGCCACCAGGTAACTGGAAAAGAGGAAGTCCTAAGATAAGGATTATGGATGTGGTGAGAGGGGACATGCAGGTGGTTGGTGTGACAGAGCAAGATGCAGAGGACAGGAAGAAATGAAAACAGATTATCTGCTGTGGCGACCCCTAATGGGAACAGCCGAAAGAAGATGACCCTTTAGGAAGTCAAATAACCCTGCAAATTACATCACCAATAGCACAGCCCTAAGAGTAGATTCAGAGGCGAGAGATCTAGGTGCACGCACAGATAGTAGCCTGAACTTTGACTGTGTCTATAGTAGTGAGGAAGTCCCTCTATGTGGCACAACGTATAAGTAAAGGTTACGGCATCAAGATCCAGGGAAATTATAGTCTTGCTGTTCTCCACCCTCATTAGACCAGTATTTGAGTCGAATACACCATTTGGCATGAACTTGACTAGGCACTTATAACAGCTGGAGTGATCTCAGAGGTTCCTCACAAAGTAAGTACAGGGTGTAAACAGCATGTCCTGTGTAGATAGACTGAAAGCCTTTTCACTTAATTCTGTCACCTATAGATTAAGGGGTGACCTGTGTGCGTCTTACAAGGCACTCACAAATCCAACTCTGGAGCTGCTACACATCGGCAAGACAAAACCGTATGAGGGTCACCTGATTTGGGGATCTAAACTTAGTGGCTCAAACAAAACATGTTTGAGAGATGCGTCTCAGTGATTGCCCCTTGTTTGGAACAGGCTTCCTATTCATATTGAGCAAAGCCCTTCCCTGGCCCTTTTCAAACACAGTTTGGATCATTGGTGGGGAATTGCAAATTCACACCTGGGGTAGTGCCCATGTCCCTTAGGGATGGGGCAATCTGCAAGATACTCAATGCATAGACACAAATCCATGCCTGCCATCCTTTTGCCCCTAGTGGGCCATATATTGTGTAAAACTGGGTTATATTGGCGAGGCTTGTGGCTGTGTGGATTTATAGATCCCTGCTGGTATTTTGTTGCAGCTGTGGAGGAAGATACAGGTGTGTACATGATGTTGCTGTGGAGAGGTACAAGTCCATGTTGGTATTGTGCGAGTACATGAAAACACAGGTCCATGTTGGTATTGTGGGATGATAGTGAGAAAGTAAATGACTATGGATATCATGACAGAACTGTATGGAAGTACCAATCCATATTGGCATAATGTCACTATGTGATTGGGGGGGGGGTGCAGGTCCCTGGTGACTTCATGGTGTGACTGGGGGGGATGTATAACACCCTTGGAAGAATGATGGCACTATATGCTGTTTATTGCTCTATGTGGGTATACACATCCCTGCTGGCATCAGGCTGCGGGTTCCATGCATGATGTAGCTTGGGGGGAGGGTACAAACCCATGCTGGCACAATGGCACTCTGTGGATGTGGAGAGGCACAGATCCATGCTGTGTCTATGGCATTGCTGTGGGAAAGTATAGCTTTATGTTGGCAGCATGGTATGACACTGGGGAGGTCCAGTCCCATACTGGCAGCATGATGTGCCATTTGAAAGGTACAAGTCCCTGCTGATGTCATGTGTTTGCAGGGAGGTGCGGATTCATGCTGACATCACTGTGTAGCTTTAATAAGGTACAGACCCATTTTGGCTGTGAGGTTGTAGAAGTCCTTTTTGCATCATGGCATGACTGTGGAGAGGTACAGGTGTGTGCTGGCATTGTGATTCTTGTAGCTGTGAAGGGAGGTATAGGTCTGTGCTGATTTAGTGGTATGATTGTGGAAGGAGGTAAAGTTCCCTCATCACACCATGGAGTGACTGAGATCCCAGGCAACTGTTGGCATGATTTCATTGTTTCAGTGCAAGAGATACTTACCCATGCTGAAGTATGATTTATATACCTGTCGAAGATGGTTTTGCTGTTAAATACACAGCTCTATAGATGCAGCTGCATGGGTTGAACATTTGCTTCCTTTAGATAACACATTTATTGGACTTCATTGACCCCATTTTGCCTGAATTTTACAACAGTTCAGGGCACAGAGTTAGAGAGAGATTCTTTGGAGCAGTCAGCATGTGTTGGTGTGCAGAAATACAGTAATGCAAAACACTTGGCAAGTAGAGAAGCAGCAAGCAAACTTAAATAACTTCTCAAATAACATTTCCCTTTATTTATTAATTTAGTCTTGGTAGCTGGACTGCTACAAAGGTCTTTTTCTGACACTGCATGAGTGAGCAAGTAGTGCAAGTTAAATTTAGTGTAAGACTCTGTGCTGAGCAGTCAAAATATTTTGTATGTTAAATTTAATTTAGCAACACATAAATGATACAGTGGAAAGTATGTGTGTGTGTGTGTATATATATATATATATATATATATATATATATATATATATATATATAGATATATATATATATATATATATATATATATATATATGTGTGTGTATATTTTTTTCTTTTCTTTTTTTTTTTATAGAAGGCAATTTGTTGCAATGTAGAAACACAACCAGTAATGCAAAGGCATTCTGTCATTGTTTGGTAACAGTTAATTCATTTGGCATGCTTCACAGCAGTTTCTTTAATACATGACAGGGATACATTGGATAGTCTGTGAAGATTAAACAGTCGTACAAGACTATGTTTTACTGAAGGAAATGTAGACAGAAATATAGTGTAGTCTTGGTGAACACTCGTTGCTTTGAATTGAAATGCATTGGTAAGTATGCAGTGTGTGTGTAGGGTTGTTGTTTGAGGAATAAAATCTTATACAGGGCTTGCCACAAACCTGAAACTCATTCCTTTGTTATATGAATATTTAAGAAAAAAACAGTAGAAAAACTATTTTGGATGTGGACATGCCCCTGCACCCTAGGTTTTGGAGTTGTGTGGGGGGGTTGCTTAAAACATCTTGGCTACTTGTGTGCTAACTCTGAGGTCACACCTCTCATTGGAGGGGAAGAATCCCTGTAACCTTGATTTTGAGGGAAAAGCTGGCAGTTGCATACTGGCTATAGCCAGGTGTGAGTTGATTTATTAATGTATTGAACACAAGTGTGTTGTGTGTTCTTTTTTTTTTCCTCCCTTTTTAAGATGGTTCTCCTTTCCATACAACGGAGTTTATATGTTTAAGTAAGGGTTTGGGAGGTACCAGGTTAGTTTTCCTCCCTTCTGAAAACAAGTTTTTAAAGCTTTTTTTTTTTTTTGGGGGGGGGGGGGGAGTTGCTGAATTTTTGGTTATTGAGCAGTTTATATTCTGTGGATTTTTAGAGAATCAAAATATCTAAAATGTTGTGCTTACTGTGAATTGTAACATCTCTAATTATTTTGTTCTAAAAACATGTAAAAAAAAATCTGTACTTGAGCTGAGAGAATTGCAACTAAAAACTGCCACAGTACAGTTGTGTACCTGTTCACTAGAGTCCAGTGCTCTACGAGTTTGAGGCCTGAGGACCCAAACTATTTGAGGTGGGAGGTTTGTGTAATGGTTAAGAAGTTTACCTTACAGACACAAAGTGCAAGTTTTGATTCTTAGATGGGGTAATTGGCTAGGCTTATAATAGCCTACAAGGGCAGTTAGCCTAGTACTACTCTATGAATCTATTATAAAACAGTATATGGGGGGGGGTCTTTGTGTATATGTGGGATCTCTTCCTTCATACCTCCAGTCAGTAAATGTACTGAGGGCACACCAATTTTGAGACACTCCAGTTATTGTGCCTAAACCTTACTTTTTTATATTTTTCTATGATTGAAGTGTTGCAGATGAAATGTATGAATACAGAACGTTATATCTTCATCTCAAAGATGTATTTTAAGTAAGTAGCTTACAATTTTTCATTTTATATTCTTTAACAAGAAACATATGAAATTTTCACTTATGACATAGGCAATCATAGTTTTCTCATCCAGTATCTCTGCCAGAGCAGACTACAGGGAATCCCTAACGCCTGTCAACTCATTACACTCCCAGAAAATGTTCCCAGTTCTCTCTTCCTCATCACACCTCCAACATTTGCTGTCTACCTATGGAAAAAAATCTCTGGAGTCTACTTAACGTATAAAAATATATATGTAAACATTTCCAAACAAAAATCCTACATCTTGTAGGCTTTGTTGCATATTTGGGAGACATCAACTAACATTAAAACTTGAATGGCTTCTCACAACTCATCTCCCACCCAACCCATTCTAATAACTCTCACACTACTCGTACATTAATAGACTGGATTTTAGTATCCCAACCTTTGAAATACCATAGCCCCCAAACAATGCCAAACTGCTTAATTGATCACTCTCCTGTAAAAGTGACTAGGCTCTCTCCCCAACTTTTAAAGCCACCCAGATACATCACCTGCCGCGAACTCTCTAACTTTAACCCTGGCACTCTTAATGCCCTCCTCTCTCTAGTTGATTGGAACATTCTAAAATACCTCCCATTAGATGAAGCTGTCCTTTGCTTCAACTCTATCTTTCTCAACATTCTAGACTGTAGCTCCCATTCATACCTTTAGCATTAAATCAACAGTCTCACCCTGGCTGTCCAAAACTACTCTCAACCTTATGAAAAATGGAGATAAACTTTGGAAAAACTGGTCCCAGTCTAAACTTCCCAAAGATCTACAAAAATATAGAGAAGCAAGGAACTTAAAGAAACATATAAACAAAGACAAAAGACTTACTATAACCCTCCTACTGCACTAAAATCCAACTCAAAAAAATTCTGGCATTCAGTTAACCAGATACTTCACCCAGGCAGTCCTTCTCCCCTTAACCCATCCCCTGGCAACACCCCTTTAGAAATTGCCTCCCTATTTAACTCCTACTTTGACACCATATCCAAGCTATCAAAATCTAACATACCATCTACTTTAAATCCTCCAGTCACAAATCCTCCAACCACATCCCTCTCCAACTCCTTCTCTTTTAAACCAGTGCCAACTTCCTTCATAAAGACTTTACTATCCAACTTAAAACCCTGCTCCCCATCCACAGATAAAATTCCGCCCAACTTTCTACACCTTGCGTCAGAGACCCTTGCCCTACCAATATCTATTGTAATAAGTCGCTCTATTTCAGAAGTCCCATCCATTTGGAAGCGAGCAGTTTCATACCCTTTCAATACACAAGGGCGGCAACTCCTCTGATATCTCAAACTTCTGTCCCATTGCTATCCTCTCCACCCTTTCCAAAGTCCTTGAAAAATGTGTTCACAAACAGGTCATGCAATATCTTTCTAAGCACAACCTTCTAACTCCTACACAACATGGCGTCAGACCTAGACATATTACTACCACTGCACTCCTATCCTTTCTCCACACAGTCTCTCATACCATGGATGACCACAAGCTAGTTTCTTGCTTATTTCTGGATATGTCCAAGGCATTTGGCACTATCTCATCCTCTCCTCTAAAGTAAGTTACAAGAACTAAACTTCTCCCCTGAAGCAGTTTCTTGGTTCTCTAGCTACCTCTCCAATCGAACCCAATCAGTTAAATGGCAGACTGAACTCTCACCACCTCTACCAGTCCAAATGGGTGTCCCTCAAGGCTCCATTTTAGGACCACTACTTTTCAATATTTTCACTAACAATATGTACACCTCTTCCCCCTCGACTTCCCTAGTTCAATATGCTGATGACTCTACCATTACTACTATAGCCAGCTCCCTCTCAGAGCTCCATTCTGCCACCCAAACTGCCTTTAACGCAATTGAATCTTGGCTTACTGAAAATCAACTCATTCTCAATCCAAAAAAAAAAAACCTACTACTTTTCCTCATTAAAACTCTGTCCTGTATCAAATTTACTTTCTCCATTCTATCCCTTAACAACACGTCCATACAAGTAGAATCCAGCACCACACTCTTAGGAATCACCATAGATGACCAATTGAAGTTTGGCATACATATCAATAACTATCAAAAAGACCCATCAAAAACTTGGACTGCTCTACAGATCAAAGAAATTCCTTTCCTCTAATGCCAAAATTACACTCAAGCATACTTGTGGCTACCAGATCCTTACTAATCTTGACTCTACCCTTCTTGCCAAGCTTGAAACGACCTACAATAAGATAGCTCGATTTGCAGCAAATCAAAACTACAGATCCCATCACTGCATCTCACTTAAACAAATGAACTGGTTAGAACTACCTCACCTTCTTGTACTCTCTCAACTTTCCATTATTCATTCCATCCTTTACTTGCCATCATACTGTCCAGCACTAGCACCACTTATTTCCTACTACTCTCCCTCCAGACAACTCAGAAGCTCTAACCAAAACTTACTCCAAATCTATAAACCCAAAACTGGATGTAAACTGTATAGCTATCACCCATCTATAACCTGGAATAAACCTACCCCAAGAGGTACGGTCCCTAACCAATACAAAATTATTCAAAACAGCTTTAAAGGAACACCTCAAAAATCATTGGCACTGCCACGTTACTCAGCTACCTTAAAAATATATTCATTTTTATACCCTTACCCCCTCTACTAGCTATTCTTACATTCCTACTTTACTTGCCCATTATCCTGTAATTCCACAAAAAAAAAATTTCTACTGTCAACCTCCTGTATCTTTTCAAATCTTCCTTTCCTATATTAAATTTCTATCCTTATCTAGCCCCTTCCTCCTAGCCCTTCTTCCCTCTGCTTCTTACTTCCAACCACCTCTTTCTTTATAGCTTTTCCAAATCTCCTCCAACTTACCTCCACCCTCTTTACAAATCTTACTTCTGTACTACATGTTTTAAGCTTCCATTTAAAACTTCTAACTATTCAGATTGTACCGCTTGGACTGTAAAAAGCTGTTTTTTTATCACTGAAGTGATTGTAATGTAATTACTGTAAATAGTTTATATATTTTTATTGCTTACTTTATTTGTTACTCCATGCTGTATATTCTCTATACTTGAATGTTATTTTTGTACTCAGTTTGGAGCTTTTCTCCCCGGGTTTCTGCTGAAAAAGGGTTCATGCCCAGCCAAACTAACCCGGTCAACAAATGTAAAATATATATATATATATATATATATATATATATATATGTGTGTGTGTATATATATATGTATATATATATGTGTGTGTATATATATATATATATATATATATGTATGTATATATATATATATATATATATATGTATATATATATGTATATATAGATATATAGATATATATATATGTATATATAGATATATAGATATATATATATGTATATATAGATATATAGATATATATATATGTATATGTATAGATA
The DNA here is from genome assembly GCF_019279795.1 of Protopterus annectens. Lineage (NCBI taxonomy): Eukaryota > Metazoa > Chordata > Ceratodontiformes > Protopteridae > Protopterus > Protopterus annectens. The sequence goes on from NC_056728.1 coordinate 50,528,363, forward strand.
TATATATATAGATATAGATATAGATATAGATATAGATATAGATATAGATATAGATATATAGATATATAGATAGATAGATGTAGATAGATGTAGATAGATATATAGATATAGATCTAGATATATATATATAGATATAGACATGTATAGATATAGATCTACATATAGATATAGATCTAGATATATATAGATATAGATCTAGACATATATAGATATATATAGATATATAGATAGATATATATATATATATATATAGATAGATATAGATAGATAGATAGATATAGATAGATAGATATAGATAGATAGATAGATAGATATAGATAGATAGATAGATATAGATAGATATATATATGTATATAGATAGATATATATATGTATATATATAGATATATATATGTATATATATATATATATATAGATATATATGTATATATGTATAGATATATATATGTATATATATATATATATATACATACACACAAACACCCTTATTGTTTCTTTGTGAATTGCTTATCCAGTCAGTCTTCCCAATCCTTTTTAACCTCCTGATTATTAGTTTTCATGCAATATTTTGTATGCTGTACTAATTATTTAATGTCAGCTTCTGTTCTAGATTCTACTAAAAACTCTGCTCCTCTTTCATTTAGGACCCCTATTTCTTTCTGTTTGCCTATACTCTGATATTAATCCTTGATAGGGAAGGCAATCTCTAAACTGCAGTCCAAATAAACTATTGGCATCTTCCCATTCTGTTACCTTTCCCCCTCTAGTTATTTGCTCCCAATGCCTTGGTTCATTTGCCAATTTTCTCCAGAAAATTCCAGCACCCTCTTGCATATTGTTTGAATCCCTAATTGCAGTCATCCCTATCGGCAAAATCTCATTCTCCTTAAAGATCTGCATTCAAAATTGCAGGCCCTCCTTGTTTTTTTGAGCTTCCTCCCTGTTTCGTCATCATACCTTTCTACTTTGAATTATAGGTTTCTGACTGTGCTATGTGTAGGAGCCTTAACTGCACAGGTAAGAAATACCCTTTCAAATCAGGTAATCCCAGCCCACCTTCTTATATTTGGAAGACTCTTGCCATCTTCCCCTGTCAGATAAAATCCTTCAATTCCTTATTAATTGCTGTCCACATCTTCTCCTCTGGTTAATAGTTAGTTTTTAGTCTCTTTGGTCTTGTACACAGGTCAGGCATATTTCTGACTATCTTACTATCCATATCCATATAACAGAGATTTCAATTTCTCAGTTTTTCTGTTATAACTGCCATGCCAGAATAGTTTTTAATCCACACTACTAAATACTTTTCTCATGTCCCCATAAATGTGGATATTGCTGAACCAGTTAATGTGTGGGTTCATAATTTACCACTATTGCCTTTGTTTTAGCTTTATTAATTTTGCATCCCGAAAGTATTTGAAATTGTCTCAATGTTCCACAACGCTAATGTCCTTTTCTGGTTTGCCAGGTGTAAAATATCATCTTGAAGACGGACTGCTTTTCTTAACTACCATACCAATTATATCCTTGAATTTGAGTCCCTTATTTTCTTTGCCAGTGGTTCTAAATCTAATGCAAACAACAAAGGGGAAAGAAGACACCCCTGCCTGGTTCCTCTGCTCAATCAGAAATTGTCAGAGAGGATTGTACCTTTAGTCACCGATATCTTGTATATCATCCTAATCAACGTTATAATTTTATCAGGAAATGCAAATGCTTCCATTGCCCTGCTTACAAAGTCCCAACTTACTCGGTCAAATGCTTTCTCTGCATCACGACATACCAACAGTGGAATTTTCTTACATTTTGTTTCCCTCTGGATCATCGGTGTTCTGTTAATGTTGAATGTTTGCCGCCCCCTCCACAAAACCACATTGACCCATATCCATCAATTTTGGCATCACTTTTGCGATTATTTTAGCTGTTATAGACAAACACTTTATAATCATGATTTAGTATTGAAATGGACCTGTATGAAGCTGGATCTGATAGATCTTTACCCTCTTCAGGTATTACAGCTACTACCGCTTTCTTCTAGGATGTTGGTACCACTCCTTTTCTTAAAAATACTGTTAAACAGTCCATATCTGTATCAGTTGGTCCCCTCCTAGCTTCCAAACTTCCGCAGGAATACCATCAGTTCCTGGGGACACAAATGTAGATCAGTTATACATCGCCATTTTTCTTATCTCCTACTGTCCTGTTAGTAATTGAATCTCATCTGCCTCTAACCTTGACACATTCAATTCTTCCATAAACATTTCCATTTGTACCTTTTCTTGATTTCCATATTTCTTTGCTTTATACAAACTTTCATAAACTTTCCGAAATATTTCTAATATCTATATAGGATCTTCTGTCGCCTTCCTTGTTATAGGTCCCCAAAGCTTGAGGATAGCCCTTTCTATTTTATGTTGCCCGAGTTGTTGTTTTAGAAGATTTTGTGATAGAGTTGTCAAAAAAACAGTTGCTTAATAGCAGTCTTTCTAAACTCATACGTGTGTCTTTTTGGCTTATCCCGGTTAGGGGTCGCCACAGCGGAACTCCGGTCCACTAATGTTTGGTAGTGGATTTTTACGTGCCGAGTTACCAGCCCTGACTCGCAACCTTCAACGAAGGCACGCCCATTCACGCATGCCTCCACACAGAAGACGCTCTAGCTGAGAATCTAACGGGACAACATCTTGCTGTGAGGCGACAACGCTACCGCAGCACCACTACCGCGGGTATACATGTTATTGATGTAATCCCTTATTTTCTGTTTAGCAGTCTGCAGTTGCTGCTCTTGTGAGATTCCTCCTGTTCTGCAATAATTTAATGTTTCAATCCCCTCTAATTCTTGTTACTTATTAACCTTATCTCCCTTTCATTTTCACCCTATTTTTAAACTGCACTTAAATTTTTATCCCACTCCCTAGCTATATTTTCAGAAGAAATTGTCTTCTCTAATAGTTCCTGGATAATTTCCACTACCCATTCCTTAAATTTCTCATTTCATTCGATAGGTGAGAATGCGCCAGTGTGTCATTTTTATTTCACTTCCCTGTATTTTTATTTCAGTTATTGGCACATGATCTAAAGTAATTATTGGGTGCATATCAAGACTTGAATTAAATGCACATGTTCCTGTGGAATGTAAATTCTGTCTAGCCTAGCCCAGTTTTTGTATCTTGGGGAATATGTAAATTCACTCCAGACTCCTAGTACTGAATTCACATCTTCCATGCAGAATATTTTCATAATTTCTTCAGAAGTCCACTTTTTGTTATACTTTTCCATTCTGGGCTCCCTCAGACACATCTTCACTGCTGCTAACCAAATTCCAGTCCTCACCTACAAGTAATATTCCTTGCTGAAAGTTGATTATTTCTCCCAGAATTTTCTTAAGCTCCACTATAGCACTTTTAGGTGGAATATAACTACATGCCAGTGTAATCCTTCTCCCTTGCCCAGTAGCCATTTAATACTACAAATCTACCATTATTATTTTCTATCACTGTTGGAGCTCCTCTTGCAGTTAAAAAGAACTCTTTCATCCTAGGTATTCTGCAAATTAACCATCATATTTTTTTTTCCTTTAACCTTCTTGAATGGTTTACCGTAGAATACATGCTGACTGTCTGGCAAATAATTACATGTCAAATGCAGTCCAGGTTTAACTGCTAAATACCTACACTGACTGTATCAGATATACTGTGAATAATTGTCTTGCTTAGTCAAGGGATGTAAAAGAAATAATTCACAGTTTTCCTCTTCTGCAGCTCCTGTACTCAGTAGAGACGTACGTGTCTGTGTGAAACCTCAGCCCATCTAAACATAGCTATGATGTGAAAAGATGGCCATTTACAAAACTTTAGCATTGGGAACATTCATTTATTGACTGCTAGTTGGATTGTGGCTAGGTTATGCTCACCCCCAAACTGGCATTTGTAGACAAATACCTTGATTGCTTTTGGGGGGGGAGGTCAGTGAAGGCTAACATTTTGTCAGGGTTCTGACTGTCATAACTGTCAAGTTCCTCATAGTGTGTGCTTTTCTGGCAAATCACTGAAGTTTGAAGTCACTAAATAATGATAGAAATATGAGTTTTGCACTATATATATCCATCAAAAAATGCATGCTAACACGCAGCCTGTTCTGACAGCTTTCTAAGTTTATAAGAAAAGTATTTAGAATCTGACCATTTAGGCTATGTCCAGATTTCTTGCGCTAAGAGGTCGAGAGGTATGCTGACTGTATTATTCCAGAGGCTAAAAACCACAGAAGAATGGTGGATTACAACTGCTAAGTTTGAGAAGTGACTGAGATTAGTAGTTTGAGGGGAGGGCTCAGTAATTTGAAGCTAGTGCCTGGTGAAGCTGGTGGTAGTATGCACCTAGCTCTTGCTATTTAGCTTGTGCTGTTTGAGTGAACTGTTTGTTGACCTCAGCTTTAGATGGTTGACAGTGTTGATCCAGAATGATTTTCCAAGAGGAAAAAAACAATTTAATCAGCTGTACGAGAAACTATGCATACTTTAATGCTTTTGAGGATTGTTGAGAAATGAAGGGATCCTTATGCAGTCCATCTGGTCCAACTGGTGGGGGTTGAGCTGCTTGTCTGGTCTGATTCATCAGCATTACATGTATGTGTGTATATATACATATGTGTGTGTTTGTGTGTATATATATTTTTATATCTGTATATATATGTGTGTGTGTGTGTATGTGTGTATATATATATATATATATATATATATTTATTTATATGTATATATATTTATTTATATGT
>NC_056728.1:50533632-50559766 GCF_019279795.1 Protopterus annectens
TCATCTGGCAAAAACTGCAGGTGTTACAGATCTGGATAGTAATCCAGCTTTTATTAAGGATGGATTAGATGAGGCCACATGAAAGAAAACATGACTGACAAGGCAAGAAAGGGTCAATGAGGATCACCTTGGCCTTGCACATTTTTCCTTTCTGCATGAATTTGTTCATTAAAGGCAATGCAGGAAAGGCACAGAGGTAACCTGGGGACCAATTGTAGACTAGAGCACCCCTTGGTGAATGTCTCTGAGGAGTTATCAGGGCAAAGTAACTGCTACACTTGTTTAGGTGACATGTGACCAGGTTGCAGCAAGGTTGACCCCAGAGAATGAAGATCAAGGTGGTCATGGGTGGACTGAGGGATCACTTGTGAGGCATCAGGTTAGACCTGCTCATCGCTTCCGCCAAAACAGTGGATGATCCCTTGATATGTGCTGCTATTAAAAAGCTAAGTGAAGACATCACCCATTGCTAGACTCATGGATTCTCAGCACAGGGGTGGGAGCATGTTCTTCCCAGTTTATTGATGTACCACACTGACATTGTCGGCCTGCACTTCGATCGCACATCCGTGGAGTGTGTCCTGAAAGGCCTACAACATTACAAGGACCGCTCTCATCTGCAGAACACTGATGTGAAAACTGACCTCTAATTGTGACTAAGTGCCTTGGACAGTCTTCCCCTTGAAATGTCCCACCCTCACCCTATAAAGGAAGGGTCCATTGTCACTACTGCCACTGGGGAGTCGGAAATGGACATCCATCTATCACAAAAGGAGACGTTATCCACCAAGCTATGTGCGGCTTGCAGATTTGATTAAGTTTTATCTTGGCATGAAGTGGGTGTAACCTTTGGGACCAATGGACCACTAAATTTCAATGAAGAACTCATGCAAAATCTGTTGAGTGGGACCATGAGGATCACGGATGCAATCAGGCCAAAAGACGAAGGATCAGTCTTGCTGGAGGACAGGGGTGGTGAAGGACCTGGGTTGCTGTCAGGAAAGGGAAAGTAAGTCAGGCAAGCTGGCATCTGGGAAACTGTCTGTTGGGATGGCATAAACAGATTTCTGATCAGACTGACTGTGCTGCCTAGATGCAGTGGTAAGAAGCCAATTGTTGAGGCAAGGGAAAACCTGGATTCTAACGAGTGCAGATGTGCGGCCACCACTGCCATAATCTTGGTGAACACCCTGGGAGCTGTGGTGAGATCGAATGGCAGGGCTCTGAACTGAATCCCTGGCTCCCAGATGGAAATAAAGAAATCTCCTCAAATACTTTTCTATCTTCACATGATAGAATGTGCCTTTGAGATCTATGGAGCACATCTAATCATCCTTCCTCAGTAAGCCATCCAGAATTTTGTCTGCTTATCATGCTAATTTAAATGGCTCAGGCCAGAATAGGTCTGAGGTCCCCTGTTTCCTTTAGTACTAAAAAGAAACTCGAGTAGACGCCAGACTCAAGCTGGTCTTTGTTGACCAGCTGAATGATTCTTTTCTAGCAGCTCGGAAACCTCTACTGCACCATGTTCCCTTTGATTGGGTGGAACACTGGGAACCTTTTTCTGACAGTGGGTAGGAAAATGGTATAGAATAACCTCTGGAAATTATTTTCAGCACCTAAAAATCTGAAGTTATGATGTGCCAGGCTTGTGGGTGCAGAGGACAGGTGCCCCACTGACTGGATCCAGAGTACAGCAGTCAGCAACCCTTCAGTGGTGCTGAAAGTTTTTTTCAGAAAATGGTCTGCAAAAAAGTACAGTTGTGTACACTTACCATAAATGTAGATGTTGGAGTGTATTCACTGTTGCAGTCCTGACTTGGACTTCCTGCCATGGAGCCCCCGGGCCGGCTCAACTACCGGAGAATTTTTGCCCTCCTCCCGAAGCTGGTAGACACCCTGTCTGACATCACTGTCGAGATATAAGGGCGCCACACTGCACCATGACCGCAGTACTTTCTTGCCCCCAACAAGCAGGAGCAAATCAGTACGTCTTTAAGGTCAGGGGCCTAGGACCCTAGATTTCAAAGCAAGTGTGAAGGAGGAGGGAGCAACCTTGACTGAGGAAAATGTCCAAGCCTATCCAATAGGCCAGGAGGGAAGGAGGGATACAACAGTGAATACACTCTAACATCAACAGTGGATATAAAAAGTCTACACACCCGTTAAAATACCAGGTTTTTGCGAGACAAAAAAAATGAGACCACGATAAATCATTTCAAAACTTTTCCCACTTTTAATGTCACTTGTAACCTGTACAATTCAATTGAAAAAAAAAATCTGTTAGGGGAAAAAATAAAAAACGTACACTAAGCTGGTTGCATAGGTGTGCACACCCTTAAACTAATACTTTGTTGAAGCACCTTTTGACTTAATTTGAACGGTGTGCACCTCAAGAATGACAGATCTCGGGGGGCACAAGAGATTTTCTGGGAGGCTTAATGTAGATAACCTCACTCAAACTGTTTCGAGGATGTGAAAAAAAGAGAAGGCAGACAGGCAGAAATAGCAGAAACATACATTTTTATAGAGTAGGACAGTCCTTTCTCAAACAGGCTAGATACGTATGACAGGATCAAAGGGATCTAAGCTTGCCTAGTATTTTGACGTTTTTGCCTGTCCATACAATGAATCTTTTCCATTTGGCGGAGTATGACTTCCTAGAGCTAGGTCTCCTGGCTTTTCTTTTAGAATGTCCAGGATCCGTTTGTCAAGAAGATACCCCTTCCACAGAATTAAGGTCATCAACCAAGCTGTCAATTTGCGTATATGTGGTTTGGGGTGTATGATTGTGCACCATTCTGTGTTAACAGATCCTCTTCTGCGGCAGCAAACATGGTCCCCTGTTGGTTAGACTGACCAATATGAGGTACAAGTGCTGCCTCGGCCAAATTGGGGATATCACAATTAGCCTTGGCCACTCTGCCCTTACTTTCAGTAGTACCCTGGGTAGTAAGGGAATTGGGCATACAGGAACAGGCACGTCCAAAGGAAGAAAAAGGCATCCATCTTCCAGGCTATTTTGTTCCTGGAGCAAAACTTTTCCAAGTGAGTATTTTCTTTGGTGACAAAAAGGTCTGTGGCACACCCCATTTTTTGGCTATGCTGAGAAAAACTTCCCAATGCAGTTGCCACTCAGGGGGTCTGACAGGCTAATGTTGAGGTGGTCAGTCAGTGGATAGTTTTTTTCCTTGTAGGTACTGTGCCACGAAGTGCAGTCAAAGGAAGTTTGCTACCTCCCAAAGTTCCATGGCTAAGTGCAAAGGGGGTAAAAGTGATCCCCTGCCCTACTTATGTACCACATAACAGTGGTATTTTGTCCATCTTTACTAGGAGGACTTCTGGTTTTCATTGTTCTTTGAAAGTAAGGAGGCCTTTTTGGACTGCCATCAGTTCTTTTAGGTTGATGTGTTGTGTTTGTTTTTGAACTGGGAGTCCCATCTGCCTTGAGTATGGAAGTTGTGCGTTCTCAGGCTCTGATGCATCTGTTTAAGAGTTTGCTCCTGAGGGATGAACCTGAAGAAAAGGCCTGGACTGAGGGGAGCATGCTTGGATCCACCAAGCAAATTCCTTCCTGATAAAAGGAAGCAGTTTTACCTTGAAGAAGAGAGAGTGTTGGCACCACACATCTTTTTTGGGATACCACTGCAGTTTCCTCATATGTAGCCTGGCCAGGGGGCCATGAGGATGCAAGAGGCCAAGTAGCCTAGGGCACCGAGACACACTGAGGTATTTTGTGCCAAGGAATTTTCTGAAGTAGAGTTACAGAGGTAACCTTGTCTGCAGGGAGAAAAGCTTTCTGAATTGATAAGTCCAGTAAAGCTCCCAGAAACACAATCCTGGTCATGGGGTTTGAGATTTTAGGGTATTGATGGCGAACACCACTGAGGTTAGTACAGTTTGGGTGTAAAGCAGATTTGCTTTGAGTTTTTCTAGGTCTGTTTCCTGAATGAAGCAATCGTCTAAGAGTAAATCTGAGTTTCCTTTATCCTGCTCAACGCCATCACCAGGGCTAGGCATTTTGTGAAAATATTGGGTGCAGTGGACAAGCCAAGGGGCAGAGCACAGAACTGATAATGCCTTATACCTGCTCTGAAGTGCAATAACCTCCTGTGTGATTCCTATATGGGGATGTGGAGGTATGAGTCTTAGATTCAAGGTTACCATGAAGGTGTTGAGGGAAAGCATGGGCAGTAGATTTTCTACTGTTAGCGTTTTGAATTTTGGGATCTGCAAGAATCAGTTGAGCTGGACAGGTGTAGAATTTACCTCCATGTACCTTCTTTTCTAAAGGAAAGAGAAAAAAGCAGGTACTGACCACCACGATGAATAGCTTCAAAACTTTTCGGGACGAAACCCTTCAGATACAAAACTTAAATGAAACTGCAGTTTTTATATAGCGCTTCAGTTAACATTCAGTACTGCACCCTCCTTTGAAGTGCAGGTCTTAAAAGGTATAATCCCATTTAAACCTGGGGTTTTGTATGCTAGCTCAATGATCCATTTTGCTTCATTCAGCTCTGTTTCATTAATCAAATCACCCCCCCCCCTTTTGTTTTTATTTACACATTCTATAACCATAAACAAACTTATGACTTTCATACTTAGAAATGTGCTGGAAAAGTGCATTGTGTTCATGTTTTAATCTTACAGAGGACAAATGGTTCAAAATTCTGTTTCTCAGCATGCAGTTAGTTTTTTCTACATAGAATGAGCTGCAGTCCTTTCAGACAGCCAGGTAAACATTCTTTCTTCTACAATCTGCATACAAATCAAAACAATATTTTCCTGATACAGAGTATACATAGGATTCTGCCTCTGCAATGTACTCACATGCTTTACAATTTCTGCATTTTCGTGTACCTGCACGTTGTATAAAATTGTTCCTACTTTTTTCTGTCTTCCCCTCATGACATAATAAATCCTTCAGATTCTGAAAAATCTGAAAAACATAATTTTGAACCATTTGTCCTCTGTATGATCAAAACATGAACACAGTGCACTTTTCCAGCACATTTCTAAGTATGAAAATTATAAGGTTAAGTTTACGGTTATACAATGTGTAAATAAAAACAAAAGGGGAGGTGATTTGATTAATGAGAGTTGAATAAAACTAAACTGATCATTGAGCAAGCAGCATACAAAACCTCAGGTTTAAATAGGGTTATACCTTTAAGACCTGCACTAAAGAAAAGGAGGGTGAATTACTGAATGTTAACTGAAGAGCTATACAAAAACTGCGGTTTCATTTGAGTTTTGCATCTGAAGAAGGGCTTGGTCCCGAAAGCGCTCATTCCTGTGTTTTTAATTGCGTTTTAAAAATAAAAGTTTTGAAGCTGCGTAGTGTGGTGGCCAGTAACTGCTTTTTTCTTTTCCTTTGGAATTTTTGTAGGCAGGCAGGCTTTGGTGGAGTATCTACAGTTCTTTTTGGTTTGTACCTTCTTTCCTGGGGGCTAGGAAAAGTCTGGAGTAAAACCCTTTTCCTTGCAAAGAGGTTGGTACAAGTTCCACACAGCCGTGGGTGCACAGAAGCTATATCTGGTTTAAGGCCTCAGCCATTTGATTTGGAGGAATATCTGGGAAGCCTGATCGAATAAAGTGTTTGAACTTCAGTTTGTAACCTCTTTAAATGACGTTTAGAAATCACTGATTCTGGGTAATGAAGGTCCAGTTCTTGTGGAATGGGGAAAAGTCTCCCTTCCAGCCTGGGGGTAGGCAAAGGTAAAGCAAGGGATTTGGTGATAGGGGGGTGGGGGAAGGAAGTGCCATGTAAGTCATGATTTCTGCCTGCTAGGTCCCTGGGCTTGAGATTCCCACAGGCTTATTGGGGTCTGTATGCTACTGTCTTGGTCTCTGGTGCTGTCTTTGGCTCCTTCCCCGAAGAGGTCTGCTTTAACTAGGCTTAGACTGGGGGGCTGCAAAGGACCAATGTTTGTCAGGATAATTTGGGTGAAACAAGGAGATTGGACCTGGAGGAAATCCTTGAGAGTTTTTATGGACTGGACCTTACCCTCCAATTTCTTAAGCACGGCCTCAGCCTTAGGACCAAAAAGAAAGTCTTTATACAAGGCAGTATCTAGGAGACTAGATCCAACATGTTCAGGAAGGGACTGCTCCCCTCAGCCAGGCACGTATTATGACGACTGATCCTGTGATTGCTGCCCCGCTGGAAACTTCCAAAGCATCACAGCTGCAGTGCAGGGAGTACTCACTTGAGAACAGGAGTTGCATAAATCCAGTAATTCCATTAAGAGGGCCTCATCTTCAATCCCCATCAGTTTTCGTTTCATCTAGTCAAAAACGGTTTCCTGGTACTTCACCATATGACAGTTCAAAGTCCTCATAACAAGAGTTAGCAGTGGTGTAGACTTTCTTAAACTTGTCTAAACCTCTGCTTTTCCCTGTCTGTTGGTAAAGGATTTTTGGATAAACTAACTTTTGCTCCCTTAGGGCCCTGAGTCACCACTTCAGGATCTGTCACAGGGTTCTTGAAAAGGCGTTTGTGGAAATCTACAACCCTATAAAATCTGTCAGGTTTCCAAGGGGAGGAGAGTCTAGTTGCAAGGAGGAATCCAGAAAGATGCTGTCAACCACCTCTAAGGCTGGGGGAATGGCAAGGGATTAATGTTCAGGAAGGAAGGGTTAAGAACTCACTAGCCCTAGTCTTGGATTGGTGGGTAGTCCTCAGCTTCCCATCTGAAATGTTTCTTCAGGTAAGGTTCTCCATAGGTTGGTACTAGGCTATCAGTCCTAGAGCTTATACAAGCCTAGCCATAACAAATCCCTGTCTATTTCTTCTCACGCTATTTACTTCCCTGGACCCCTGTCTCGCAGGGCGACTGATGTGATCCCTGGGGTGAATTTCCTTTCTCCCATCCAATCATCAAGGTTCCTTTTGAAGAAGGCTAAAGAGGTGCTCTGCTTGACATATATGGGCGGTCTATTCCAGAGTCTGGGTAGTCTCTGGGTCAGGAACCTATCCCCCCTCCAGCATGTTTTGTTTATTGTGATGACAAGGTTTAGATGCCTGTAGTGTGTGGCTCTGAGGGATTGTGATTTCGTTAAGTGTACATGTCCAACAGCTCTGGGTTTGACATAGCCTTGCATGTTAAGCAGAGATCGCCTCTGAGCAGACTATATGCGACAAGAGTATAGCTGGCGTTTAAGGCGGACAGCGTAGGGCATCTGCTTTAGGCCTGTGATTCTTTTAGTGAGGTATTTCTGCGGCCTTTCCAGTTGTTGCAGATGTCTTGAGAGGTAACTACCAAATGGGGCGTTGTATTCTATAATGGGTCTAATGAGGGATGAGTACAGTGGGAAATTACCTTTTTTCTGGATGAAAAGCCCTTAGTGATGAGGTGTGCCACAAGATTTCCTGACTGTTGTGGAGATGTGGTTATTGAAGGTGAGACCACTGTCCACCTGTGTCCCCAAGTCTCTTATAACACTTTCGGTGTTTAGTGTACTGCCACCTATGTGGTAATTCATGGGTACACTTTTTTTTTCCCCCAAAGGGGATAACTATACATTTCTTGGCATTGAGATTGAGCCCATGGCTCTGGCACCAAACATCTGTTTCTGTAAGGCCCTTTTGTAGAGTATCCACATAATTCAGGGATTCAATAATGGCTCCCAGTTTGCAGTCATCTGCAAACTTTGTTAGCCAGAGTCCCTTAGTGTTGGCCTGTACTTCAGAGAAGTAGATGCCAAACAAGAGCGGTCCCAGGACTGTACCCTGAGGTACTCAACTTGCCACTTGTCTGGAGCTGGATCTGGAGTCGGCTACTTTTACAGTGTGGGTTCTGTCAGTAAGCCAATTGGCAACCCACTGAGTGACGTAGGGATTAATGCCCAGCTTACTAAGTATCTATGATTCCAGAGTGGGGGACGGTGTCAAAGGCCTTGGCGATGGTCCAGACAGGCTGTGTGGACCGCCTTACCCTCTTCCATGGCTCTGGAGACTGATTCGAAGAAGTCAATCAGATTCAGGAGAAAAGATCGGTCCTTCACGAACCCAAACTGGGTGGGGTCTAGTGTTTGAAGGTTGCCAATGGCTTTGTTTAAAAGTTCCATGATCATATGTTCCATGGCCTTGCAGATCAGGCTCGTCAGACTGATGGGGCTGTAGTTCCCGGGATCCAAGGTGAATCCCCCCTTGTGGAGTGGGATAACTGTAGCTGTGCGCTACTAAGTGGGCACAAAGCCTGAGGTGAGGCTATGATAAAACATGACACTTAGGTGTGGTGCCATTTCATTTTGAAGCTCATGTAATACACAGCCTGAGATGTCATCTGGTCCCATGGATGTTGTATTCTTAGCTTTGGAGAGTGCATTTTTTTACCTGTGTGGCCATTACTGCAATTTGGCAAACGTCTGGTATTGAGATGGGCCATTTAGGGGGTGAGAGGGGTGAAGTTAGCACTGAACTGGTCTGCCAGAATATTGGCAATATCCTTGGGATCAGTATAATGCCATTCTGTTGCAACTCAGAGCAGATCTGAGCATTGTCATTTAGATTCTTGACATAGTTATAGAATGCCTTGTGGTTGTCTTTGGAATCTTTGGCAATTTTATTTTCATAACTAGCTTTAGAGAATTTTATAAGGGATCTCAGCTTCTTACTGAGGCTGGTAAGGGAGTTTTTTTTGCATCCTGGGATTTTCCTCTTTTCTGCAACAGTTTCTTCCTTTTGTTGTAAAGTTTGTTTATGGCAGGGGACCACCAGATTGGCTTCCATTTTTTTGGAGGAGAGCATCTTGGTTCTATTTGGGATGGCACGATTCATGCATGAGTGGATGTGCTCGTACAGTGCCTTAGTGTAAGATTCAGCAGTCGAACTTTCAGTTCCCATCTGCATGAGTGTCATGAAGTTTGTCATGTCTGGCTCAAGTAGCACGAAGTTGGCTTTGGAGAAGTTTTTTATGGAGGTTTCCTTACTGGGGGTGGGGGTGGGATGTGGATGTTAAGGGTAATTAGCTTATGGTCAGACCTGACCTACAGGGGGGGGGCCCATAGGTGTGCAGCATTGATTTCCCACGTTGGTAATGACCAGGTCTAGGATATTGGAGCCCCTGGTGGGACTATGAATTATTTGATCCAGGGCGTTGGAATTTATGAATTCCAAGAACCGCTGGGCAAAGGTGTTGATACACTAGTAGTTTTCCCAGTTAATGGCAGGGTAGTTGATATCAGTCAGTATTAGGGTGTTTGGTTGTATCTTAATATTTTCCAGTATGTTGAGAAAGATGTAGTGAGAATCTTGGGGCATGGTAGGGGATCTGTAGCAAGCTACAATTTGGATTGCAGTCTTACCTAGTGTTAGTTGCACCTGGAAAATTTCAGATGCATTGCGTTGGGCAACTAGCCTGGTGGTGTGAATATCCTTGGTGAATATGGACACTCCTCCACCTTTAGTGTTTTGGTCCTGGTTTGGTGGCCGAAAACTGTGGTAATAGCTGTAGCCTGGTATTGCAGGGGTGCTCTCTGGAGCCTTGAACCAGGTCTCAGTTAGTGCACAGATGGTTGTGTCTTTCGGCTTTTCCCGGTTAGGGGTCGCCACAGCAGAACTCCGGTCTGCTAATGATTGGCAGTAGTTTTTTTTTATGTGCCGAGTTGCCGGCCCTGATGCACAACCTTCAATGAAGGCATGCCCATTCACGCATGTCTCTAAACAGAAGACGCTCTAGCTGAGAATCGAACAGGATAACGTCTTACTGTGAGGTGACAACGCGACCGCAGCACCACCACCGCAGTCAATTTTTAGGAGTGCCTCGAGATAGCACATTTTGAGGTTTAGACTTTTAGCATAGAGTAACATTACCTTCAGAATTTGCATGCTTGTACCGGTTACGGTGGTGGTTGTGTCCCTTGAACTTTGCCTAAAAAAGGCACTATAGGGGTGGCAAGAGCCTTAGCCAGTAACTTGAATCCCAGGGCTGACAGGTGCAGACCATCTCTGGCAAAGCATCGTGGTCTGTTGATCATGTTGTCCCAGGCAGACAGATACTGGATCCCCTTTGAATGACACCAGAAGTTTAGCCAATTGTTGAAGTCAATCATTTTGTACTTATATTGTGGTGGTATTCTGGGCGAAGGCAGGATGCTATTCAGGGCTAGGGTCATACCTGCCTGGGCCACATGATCCGAGAGCTCTTTCATGTCTCTTTTCATGTAGTCCAGGGAGGTACGTCTCCAGTCATTCACTCCAACATGGACAATGATAGAGTCATATTTGTACTTGTTGTGGAGTGACTTGACTGCATGCGTTATGTGGCGGATCCTTGCACCAGACAGGCAGCTGACTAATTTTCTCCTTGTTCAGCCTGGTGAGTGGGACATCAGTGTGTCTGACTATAGAGTCACCAATGACTAAAGTGTTAGATACACTGTCTTGCCTTAGGGGCTGTTGCTGGGTGGCACACTGGTGTTGTGAGCTATGACACTTTGGTTGTGATTGATGTTGGCAGTTCAGCTTCAGAGGTCCTTACTGCTTGGGCAGGTTACAGTTAAGGGCCTCCGCATATGTGGATTTAATGTTGCTATGTGTGGGTGTTGTGTGGGATTGGAAGGGCTGCATGTTGCTTGAGGTGTAGTGCGGGTGTTAAACCTTCTCCTCTTAACTGTCTAGCACAATCTTGGGTGGAGAGAGCTTTGCTTCCAGTTTGGCTATGTAAGTGCATCTCTCACAGGTTGTAGTGTTGGGTGGTAGGAAGAGGGGTTGTCTATGTACAAGGCAATTGCTGCATTGCCCCAGTATGCCCAGATTCACCAGGTGGACAGGAGAAATCACCATAAGCTGACCCTTCGACATGCCTAGGTAGGAGCCGTTTTCCCTTGGCTTAGCAAGGTACTTTGCAATTATAAGCTGTTTAGTGCCTACAATTAATTTCTCCTTATTAACAAGAAGAGTTGAGTGTTTGTATCAGTTTAAGGCTTCCTAGTGCTTTCCAACAGGTATTGAAGCAAGTGGTAGTCACAGGGATGCTTAGAGGTAAGATGGAAAAAATGGTTTATTCTAAACACTGCAGTGTGCACTAGATAAGTTAGATGTGAAAGTAGGTAACTTGCGTTTTACCGGTCTAAAAAGTTAAGCTTTAGTGTAGAGTCACTATTTTTAAAACTTCAAGACAGATTGAAAGAGGGTGGTCACTTTTGTATTCTGGTACTATGGAATACAGTAGGATGGCCAATAAATTTAAATTGTTGAAGGGGAGTGATTTCACAAAATAATTTTGTGCTTACTCACAAGCCAGTGAAAGCAGAGAAGAAATGAGACATATGGTCAAATTAACATAAGAGGCAGACAACTAGAAAGACAGTGGTATTTAAGAACACAACAGTAAGCGGGTGGGTAGGAAAAATGTTCTGCCTGACTCACAAGAGACAGAGCTGTGGTCTCTCTTGAAGTTTTAATATGCAGTTAAAAGCAGAATACAAGTAACACACAAGGTAAAGAAAACAAATCTTTTAGTTATGTACTTACCATAACTTTAGATGTATGGGCTCCATCTCGCCTACATTCTCTACAGATGGGTTCGGAGCCGATCCTCGGCTCCGACTCAGCATGCTATACAATAGCATGAAGTCTCTTATTGGCTGAGTTACCTCATATCCCAGGATGCACCACTACAGCTTCCCCAGATCTTGTTTGTCCGCACACATGCACACACACATAGACTGTTGTTATAAGATTGCCAGGTGTTTCAAGAGAGGAAACAGTTGTATTCGGACCGTCCGGTCTCCTCTGGCCTCCAAGGCAGGGGGAAGGAGGGTGGGTTATTAGGAATGTAGGCGAGATGGATCCCATACATCTAAAGTTATGGTAAGTACATAACTAAAAGATGTAATGTGATCCTATCTCGCCTACATTCTCTACAGATGGGACAGCGTCCCTAGCACCTAATTCCTGGGTGGCTCATTGGAAAACGGTCCCGAGAACCGTGGAACCGAAGGAAGCTCGACCCCTAGATGCCACATCCAATTTGTAGCGAGAAATAAAGGTGTGTAGAGAAGACCATGTAGCAGCCGCACAAATGTCATTAATAGAGAGCTTGGAATGAAAGGCTGCCGAAGTGGCCATAGCCCTGGTAGAATGAGCTTTCACTGGAATTGTAAGCTCTATTTGAAATGTGATAAATATGACTGATGCAGTCTCTGATCCACTTGGCAATAGTGACCTTCGTGATTGCTTTGCCCAATTTATTGTCCGAAAAAGACACAAACAGTTGATCTGATTTTCGTGCTTGGTGTGTCCTATCCAAATAGAAACGTAATTGTCTGTGCACATCTAAGCTGTGAAAGGTATACTCAGCTCTGTTTGAATACTTAGGGAAAAAAAACGGTAATTCCAGTGATTGTTGCAAACAAAAGTTAGAACAAACCTTTGGTATAAAGGATGGGTTTGGTCTAAGAGATACTCTATCCTTGTGAAATACCAGGTATGGTGGTTTGACAGAAGGCTTGAAGTTCTGAAACTCGCCTGGCTGATGTGATAGCAACTAGAAGGGCAGTCTTCCAAGAAAGGAATTTCAAGTCACAGGTTGCTGCCGGCTCAAAGGGAGGTGCAGTTAAAGCGGCTAACACTACGTTAAGGCCCCACGGTGGTGCGGGATGAGATATAGGGGGCCGTAGAAGCCAAGCTCCTTTAATAAAGGCTTTGCACAACTTATTGCTCATTAAGGGTGGTTCTACGTTCTCGTGAAAATTGGAAATAGCTGCCAATTGAACTTTGATGGTAGACACAGAACAACCCTGGTTGAACAGGGAAGTTAAAAACTTCAGAACCTCTGACACCGAAGCTGTCATAGGGTCTAATCCTCTGAGTTGGGCCCAAATAGCAAACCTCTTCCATTTACTGCTATACATCTTTTTTGTAGAAGTCTTGTGGGCAGAGGACAAAATATGCAAGACTTCAGGGTCGAAAGAATGGCTCCTAACTATGGTCGGAAGAGGAGTAGCCAAGCTGCTAGCTTCAATGAATGTAGGGACTGATGGAGCTGTCCTGACTGATGCGTCAGGAGGTCCGGAATTTGGTCCAGGAACCAGGGACCGTCCAATGCATACTTGCGAAGAAAAGGGAACCAAACTTGACGAGGCCAGTATGGGGCGATTAGAATCATTTTGCTTCCCAAGTGAATCGCCTTCTGAATCACCTTGGGGAGAAGGGGAACCGGTGGAAAAGCGTATAGCAGACCGGAGGGCCAAGGTTGGACCAGAGCATCCTTGGGCATTTCCCCCGGAACTGGAATGAGAGAGAAGAACTGCTGGCATTTTGCGTTGAGGGGAGTTGCGAAAAGATTGCAACATGGAACTCCCCATCTGGTGAAAATCTGTGTTACCACTTTGTGATTCAAGGACCATTCGTGAGGGGAGAGAATAGTCCTGCTCAGTCCGTCGGCTATCACATTGGATGTCCCTGGAATGTGTGTTGCCACTAGAAAGCGTTTGGTAGCAATCACCCAATCCCATACCTTCATGGCCTCTCTGCAAAGGGGGTAAGACCTGGTCCCTCCTTGCTTGTTCAAGTACCAGACTACCGACATGTTGTCGGACTGAATGGCAATCGTCCCCCGGGGGAGGTGATCCTGCAATGCTTGCAACGTTAAAAGCACCGCCCTCATTTCCAGGATATTGATGTGGAGAAGATTCTCGTCGGAGTGCCACGTGCCTTGGACCGACCTGTCCAGATAACGTCCCCCCCCACCCTGTCTGGGAGACGTCCGTAGTCAACGTGGCCAAGGGGGATGGGGGAACGAAGGGTCGCCCCTGATCCAGGTTGGAAGAAAGAAGCCACCAACGAAGATCCTGTTTGCATGTCTCTGATCAATATGTGGTGACTGAGGGGGAGGTCTTGATAAGACCACTGGACTGAGAGGAGCCACTGGAGTATCCTCATATGCAACCTTGCCAAGGGGAGGAGAAGAATGGTGGCTGACATGGAACCTAACAGCTGCAGGACCATTCTCGCTGGAGCGCGACGTCTGAGGAGTAACGCCCGAACCTGAGACTGCAATGTTGCTATCCTTTCCGCAGGAAGATAGACTCGCATCTGCCTTGAGTCTATTTCTGCACCAATAAACAGAATACGCTGTGATGGCAGCAATATGGATTTTGTCCAATTGAAGGTGATTCCTAAGGAGTTGCCTAGGGAGATAGTGGCTGCTAGAGTTTTTAAGAGTAGATGCCTTGAGGTGGCAGTTAGGAGCCAGTCGTCTAGGTATGGAAACACCTGGAATCCTAGACTTCTCAGGTGAGCAGTCACCACTGCCAAACATTTGAACACCCTGGGGGCTGTGGTGAGACCAAAGGGCAGTGCACGGAACTGGAAATGACTGTCCCCTAGGCTGAAGCGCAAGTGTCTCCTCGACGCCTGATCTATCAGAATGTGATAATAGGCGTCTTTGAGATCTATGGAGCACATCCAAACACCCTTCTCCAGAAGCGGGAGAATGGTTTGTAAGGTGACCATCCGGAATTTGGACTTTTTCACTGATCGGTTTAACCTGCTGAGATCCAAAATGGGCCTCAAGTCCCCGGTCTTTTTTTGGTACCAAAAAGAATCTCGAGTAAGTCCCTGATCCGGCCTGATCTGCGGGGACAGGTTGGATGACTCCTTTTTGAAGCAGCTTTGAAATTTCGATGGCTGCTAGATCCCGTTGACTGGGTGGCGGGTCCGGGATTCTTTGGGATGGTGGGGGGAGGGGTTGAGAGAAGGGAAAGGTGTAACCTCCGGCAATGATTCGGAGCACCCATTGGTCCTGAATGATACTTTCCCAGGCCTTTAGGTGCCTCGAAAAACGACCCCCGACTGGCTCCGGAGCTGCACAGTCGGGCACACCGTGATGCTGGAAGGAGGAGGAGCCACGAAAGGACTCGCGGTCTCCAGTGTTGCGGGGGCCTCCGCCACCTCTGGGACGGCGTCTCCCTGAAAAATTTCCCCTTCCTCTGCCTCTAGAAGGGGAATCGCTCTGCTGTGATGAGTAAGGCTTTTGAGACTTACGGAACCACATTTTCCCTCCTCTTCGAGCCTTGGGATAAGGTCTGAAGGGAGTGGAAAACCGGGCCCCTACGGCAGTTAAAGTCTTACCCTCCTGCTCGCAGCGAGTCAAAGTGTCCTTTACCTTGGGTCCAAAAAGGGAGGACCCATCGAAGGGGGTGTCAGCAAAGGAAGACTTAAAGGCCTCCGCAGTGACACAGGCGTAGCCAGGCTTGTCTCCGTTGAGCAACACCTGTGCCCGCCGCTCTGCTCGCTCCTTCGGCTGCATACGAAATGAGCCTCATGGACGAGTTGGATAGGGAGGACAGGGTAGCCAACTGGGAGTTAACAGTCTGGGCTAACTGCTCAGGTAAGTTACCGGAGAGGGTATCCGAAAACTCCTTGACCAGATCCCTCTGCAGTCTCGTAAAATGCGTCAGGTAGTTCAGAGACCTTAATGTAAAGGTTGCTGAAGCAAGGGTGCGCTTCCCGTATCGATCCATGCTCCTAGACTCCTTATTAGGAGGATGGACGGACGTTGAAGCCTCTGCCACATCTTGCTGGGTGGCAGATGCCACCACCAAGGCATCTACAGCCACACCTTTGGAAAGAAAATCCTTATCCGGGGGTGCCAACAGGAATTTATTGGGGCGAGCTGGCACCAGTTCAACAGAGTCCGGGTGTTCCCACGTCCTTCGAGAGATCAAATCCAGGAGCTCATCGAAGGGCAGAGACACCCAGGAGGCAGAGGGCTGAGCC
The DNA here is from genome assembly GCF_019279795.1 of Protopterus annectens. Classification (NCBI taxonomy): domain Eukaryota; kingdom Metazoa; phylum Chordata; order Ceratodontiformes; family Protopteridae; genus Protopterus; species Protopterus annectens. Next base: position 50,549,366 of record NC_056728.1, read on the forward strand.
CCGAAGGCTTTGAGGAACACAGACTCCTCAGCAGAAGGGGGTTTGGACTGCCAGTCTCCTCGTTGCTTAAGGATTTCCAAGATGTCCGCAAAGGATACATCATGCGAGGACGACTTGGGGGACCCTTCCGCATCATCGAGGTCGGTATCCGAGGTGAGAGACTCATCAGGGGAGTCGACGTGCTTCCTCTTGCACTGTCTCTTCCTCGGGAGTTCCTCCGAAGACATTTTGGAGGGATCTCCAGGAAGAAGGGAACCCCCAATGGGGGTAACCTCAGGCCCCAGGGCTCCGCTGTCATGAGACAGGGGGATTGCAAAGGAACCAGTCTCCGTGCCAAGGGAAGGTGGTGGTGAGATGGTAGAAGTGGCCAGAGAGACTTGGCCAAGGCACTCCTCATGGCCTTGAAGGCGGGACCCCCAGAGTCCTGGGAAGGTTCAACCCCCGAGGCCACAACAGCAGTCGGAACTCCCGCCGCCGATGCGCCAAGAGGGAGGCTCGGAACCGAAAGGATCGGTCCCAAAGCGCCCCCCCCCCCCAGGGGCCGACAGAGGAGGTCCGCGTACTGAACACCGAGCAGAAGGGCGGGGTTGGAGTTAGGGTCGGAACCGACCAGACAACCTCCACCGGCTCCACCGACTCCAACGGCGCTGAAGCTGTTGGAGGAGGAACCAAGAAGGCAGGGTGGGAAACCGGCTCTGGAGCCAACTGGGCTGGAGCAGAGACCAACTTTTGAAAGACCGGAGACTGAAAAAGCCTTTGAAGTACCCTGTCTACATCCAAATCGGACATCCTCGAGGACCGAGGAGACCGACCGGGTCCGAGTCGACTTCTCAGTCGGTTCCGAAAGACTGGGGGACCGGCTCCGAATGGTTTTGAGAAGTATCAGCGCCGAGGGAGATTCCAGCACCACCGCAATTTCCCTCGGAGCCGATGTGGACTTCGGCACCAAAGGGGAAGTGTCTGAGCGGGCAACCTTCATCGGCTCCGAAGGCAGTGGAGCTGATGGAGATGACTCGCCTCTCGATGCCCGAGCTCTCGGCTCCGAAGCCAGAGTCGTCGAGGCTGGAGACATCGAGGCAGACCGTTCCACCCTCGGCTCCGAAGTCCATGGAGCCGACGAAGAAGCCTGCCTTGACTTTTTTGTTGCCGGATCAGACGGGCTGGTCGGAGCCGAATATTATTTCTTCCTCGACGGGGAAGAAGAAGATAGGGCTTCCTCAAAGGAAGGGGTAATAATAAGCCCTTTCAAAATCAACTTATTTTTCCTCGCTTGGAGCACGCGAGAGGAAAAAGCGTGGCAAACGCTACAGGATTCCTGAAGGTGCTTCGGCCCCAAACAGTATACACATAAGGAATGATAGTCCGTAATGGACATTTTATAGTTGCATTTCGAACATTTTTTAAATCCTGATGGCCTATGTTCTTTCAACATGGCTATCTACTTCAACACTGACTACTAACTGAAAAAAAACACGTAGTCTAGGGCAAGGTCCCTCTAAGTTAAACGGGATCACTTGCCAACAAGAAAAAAATACAATTTACCACAAAAATAATTTTAAACTGCACAATTCTACAAAGAGTAGCTGTTAAACAGCTCTAACTAAGGCGCGTGGGCTGGGCAAGGCCCCTCTAACAAACGGGATCCTCGAAGAAAAATACAATCTCACCACAAAAAATCAAAATACTCAGTCACACAACAATAAGTAGCTGTTAAAACAGCTTTTGGGTAAGTTTAGCGAAATTTCTGACAGAAATATAATCACTAAGAGGTACTTAGCTCAGCCAAGTCCGAGACCACGTCTATGCTGTAGAAGCGGCAAACGAGATCTGGGGAAGCAGTAGTGGTGCATCCTGGGATATGAGGTAACTCAGCCAATAAGAGACTTCGTGCTATTGTATAGCGTGCAGAGTCGGAGCCGAGGATCGGCTGTAGAGAATGTAGGCGAGATACGAACACATTACATTACAGTATTCAAAATATAAAAAGGCAATAAAGTAATACAAAATGCAATAAATAAAAAGCAAACTAACCTTTCCTTCACAGCAAAGTGTAGTAGAATCTGGTGAGCTTTTCTAGTAAGTAAAGAAAGTAAAGGAAATATCCTTGGGGAGGGAGGCTGAGGCAAGGTTCTCCTCAGAATCCCCATAAGAGGCAACAGATGCACTCTCCTCAAAGGCGGATTCATCATTATCTAACTCGAGCCCAGAATCAAAGGTGTCTGATAACTCCTGAGGATGCTTCAGGGGGAAGGAGGCGTCTGGATCTGACCAAAGAAATCAAATCCTCAGCCAGCCTCACTAGGTCTTGTTGACAGGCCTGAGATTTGGAGCCAGTAGGCCTAGGCTGAGATAAGGCAGGTGTAGCTTTTTTGTTAAAGGTCTTAGGCCCAAGGACAACCTCTGAACTGGGACACAGACATGGAGAAACGGACTCCTGTGGGCTGTAAGCCAAAGTGGTCTCTTGAGGATGTGAAGAACCATAGTCCATTTTAGAGTGGTCACTGGAAGCCAGAACCTGTGAAGCAGCCCCAGACCCAACCAACAAGTAGAGTCCTTTGGCTTGTAAGAAATTAGCGGGATCTGGAGGCATATGCTGAAGGGGGCTGCAAAGGCACCTCAACTTTTCAACAATCACAAACCTAGGAGGACTGGCAGACAGTGAGAACAAGCAACTGAGGCTCCAAATCTGAAATGTTTTTTTTTTTTTTTTTTTGCTTAGGGAAATTAACTTCAGCCCAACTGGTGAACAACATGGTACACGAAGGCCCTGGCAACTTGTTAAAATGCTTAGCTAAAATCTCAGCCATGTGTTCAACAGTTCTACTATTAAAATGAGCAGAGAACCAACAATTAAGAATGTTGCATTCTAGTCCTAAACAAGTCATACAAAAATAATGAATGTCCCGGTGTGGTATCAGTTTGCAGCAGCAGAGTAAGTTATTAATTTCTCTGACATTAGTCAAGCACACATGAGAATTTCCCCAATGGGATAATTACCTCTAGAAGTCTTCTTTCTCTGGTGTGGACCCGCAGATGCACTGGCTAGCACTCTGCTTTGTGCTCCGATGTTAAGAAAGAAATGAGGTCATGGCACAGGCTAGCCCCCCTTATATCCAGGCAGAGTGACTTCGGATAGGGTGTCTGCTGGCTTAAGGAAGAGGGGAAAAATTCTCTGGTAGTCAGGCCGGCCAAGGGCTTCCATGCCAGAAAATCCCTCAAGTTAGGGCTGCAACAGTGAAATACAAATTATATCCCTGGTTATACAAATCCACCTATTCCTCTAGGGTTACGTCCATTACTGTTACTATCTCCTCTGCCAAGAGATGGTCTGTCTGCAGGAGTTTCATAAGAACTCCACTTCCTAAACCACATCTTTTTCCCAGCCTGTTGATTCCTGGAATAGGATCATTAGAGCATGGAAAAACAGAGGTCTACTGCAGAGAAAGTTTTAGCATCCTGTAAGCTTCCTGGTAAGCGTTTCTTTTAATTTGGGTTCAAAAAGGTTGGACCCATCACGACAGGCATTGCTGAAAGACGTCCAACTTTCTGCAGAGTCGCAGAGGCACATCCAGGTGCAGCAGCAAATTATGATGATGGTGCCTGCTGCCCTTGCTGGGCCATCAGCTGCATTGGAAAGCAGATGCATGGCCACAGTGGAGGTAGATTGGAGGGTGGAAAATTAGGATTCCACTGTCTTTTGAACATCAACTGGTAAAACAACAAAGAGACACTTGCAGATCTCCTTGGTCAAGTCCCTCAGAAATCAGCGTACTTGAGTTAATTCAGCACTCGAGTGTACAATCATTTTCCAAAACAATCCATAGCCCTAGGTTCCCTATTAGGGGAATGGACCAAGAAACTTTCTTCTGACAATTCCATCTTTGGTGGCTGCCACTATAATCATTGTATCCACCGGTAGACCTTGGTTACAATGTTTCCTATCTGTAGCAGCAGAAAGAATTATCAGTTTTTTTTGGAATATGCTCCACCACATCAGGGTCCCTTCATGCTCACTGAGCCATCAAGTCAATGAATGGGGTCAACAGGCACTACCACCAAGGACAAAGACAAGTCAGAGAAAAGGCTTCCATGAACACTGACTTGTCTGGAGGAAGAGTTGCTGTGGACCATCATCTTGTCTGCTTCATCAGTTCCAGGATCTCACTGAAAGCGATGTCCTCAGAGGGAGACCCAAGGGAGTCTCCGCCTTACAGTCAATGTCTTTGGTGATGGACTCTGGGGAAGTGTCTAAGTGCTTCCATTTGCATGTCTGTTTTCTATGAACCATCTACACGGAGTATCAGAGGATTCAGAATCAGATTGGGAGCTTATGTAGCAGGGTGCCTGAGAAGACTATGGAAGAGACTGCCTTGTTTGACAGAAGGCTGAGAAACAGAAGCTGATTCTAGCCAGGGTTTGGATGGAGCAGACCTGGATGAAAATGTCTTTTACCTCTGCATCAAAAGGTTCATAGGTAGGTGCTAGGCTATCGGCCCAAGGGCCTACGTAAGCCTAGCCAACAAGGTTCCATGGCTTACGCTAACCAAGAAAGTTTATTCCTGTGCCACTGTCGAGCAGAGACACAGAAGTGATCCCCGGGGTGTATTTCCTATTTCCCATCCACTCAAGATTTTTCTTGAGTGCTAATGAAGAACTTTGCTTGACATAGATGGGTAGCTTGTTCCAGAGTATAGGAAGTCACTGGGAAAGGAATCTATGCCTCCAGCGTGTCCTGTTTATTGTGGTGACAAGGTTTAGCTCCCTATAGCATGCAGCTCGGAGGGATTGGGATTTCTTTAGGTGTAGCATGTCGAACAGCTCTGGGTTTGACAGAGCTTTATATGATAGGCAGAGATCACCTCGGAGTAGGTGATATGCTACAGAGTAAAGCTGGAGTTTTTTTGAGGCAGTCAGTGTAGGGCACTTGTTTGAGGCCAGTAATCCTCTTTGTGAGGTATTTCTGTGGCCTTTCCAGCTACTGCAGATGTCTTGTGAGGTACATTCCAAAAGGGGTGTTGTACTCTATAATGGGGCTAATGAGTGCCGAGTAGAGAGGAACAAAGATCTCTTTTTTCCTGGATGAGAACCTTTTATGATGAGGTGTGCCACGTAGGACTTCCTGACTACTGTGGTGATGCGACTATCAAAGGAGAGACTACTATCCACCTGGGTCCCAAGGTCTCTTATCACGCATACGGTGTTAAGTAGATTGCTGCCTATGTGGTAGTTCATGGGTACAGAGTTTTTACCAAAGGGGATGACACTGCACTTTTTGGCATTGAAGTTGAGGCCATGGCTCCGACACCAGGCATCTGTCACAGTGAGGCCCTTCTGTATGATGTCCACATCATTTGGGGACTTGACTATGGCTCCTAGTTTGGTCATCTGCGAACTTCGTTAGCCAGAGGCCTTCTGTGTTAAACAGGAGAGGTCCCAGGAAGGAACCCTGTGGTACTCCACTTGTCATTGCTTTGAGGTCAGATTTGGAGTCTGCAACTTTAACAGTGTGGGTTCTGTCAGTGAGTCAGCTGGCAACCCATCTTGTGACATAGGGATTTATACCTAGTTTAGTGTGTTTAGCTATAATTCCAGAATGGGGGATGGTGTCAAAAGCCTCGACAATGTCAAGATAGGCTGCGTGAACCACCTTACCCTCATCCAAAGCTTTGGTGACTGCCTCAAAGAAGTCTATCAGGTTCAGGAGGCATGATCTGCCTTTCACAAACCCGAACTGGGTGAGATCCAGAGTTTGGGGGTTACCAATGTCTTTGTTTAGGAGTTCCATGATTATACGTTCCATGGCGTTGCAGACCAGGCTCGTCAAGCTAATAAATAGATAGTTCCCGGGATCAGTGGTGGCTCCCCCTTTGTGGAGTTGGATAACTGTTGCTGTGCTCCATTCAGTGGGCACAAAGCCTGATGCGATGCTATTATTGAACACGGTGCTTAAGTGGGGAGACGGTTCATTCTGAAGTTAGTGTAAAATGCAGCCTGGGATGTTGTCCGGTCCCATGGATGCTGTGTTTTTGGATTTTGAGAGTGCAGCCCTTACCCGCGTAGCTGTGATTACAGGGACTCTGCATTCTTCCTGTATAGATATGGGCCTTTTAGAGGGCGAGAGGGGGGTAAAGTTAGCACTGAATCTATTTGCCAGGATGTTGGCAATATCAGTTGGTTCTGTAATTTTTGTGCCTTTGTGCTGTAACTCAGAGCAGATCTGGGCGTTGCCATCTAGATTCTTGACATGGCTATAGAATGCTTTGTGGTTGTCCTTGGATTTAGTGGCAATTTTGTTTTCATAGCTAGCTTTGGAGGATCTCAGCTTCTTACTGAGGCTGACCAGGGAACTTCTCCACTCATGGGATTTTACTCTCTTTTGCAACAGTTTTTCCTTCTGTTGTACAGTTTGTTTATGGCAGGGGACCACCAGATTGGCTTCCTTTTTGTGGAGGATAGCGCCTTGGTTCCATTTGGGATAGCATGATCCATGCACTCGTGTACGTACGTATGTAGTGCATTTGTATAGGAGTCAGCAGATGTAACTATTATCCATCTGCATGGGTGTCATGAAGTTCATCACTTCTGTCTTAAGAAGCACGAAGTTGGCTTTGGAGAAATTTTTTTACTGTTTTTTTCCTTAATGGGGGGTGGGGGCAGAATGTGGATATCAAGGGTGATAAGCTTATGGTCTGATCGAACCAACGAGGAGTTGACTTAAGGTGTGGAACACCGGTCACTCATGTTGGTAATGACTAGGTCTAGGATATTGTTACCCCTGGTGGGGGTGTGGATAAGTTGATCTAGGGCATTGGAGTTTATGAAATCCAGAAAGCGTTGAGCCAAGGAGTTGGTACAAGAGTAGTTTTCCCAGTTAATGGTGGTAGTTAAAGTCACCCATTATTAGGGTGTTTGGTTGAACACTAATATTTTCCAGTACATCAAGAAGAGAGGAGTGGGAATCCTGGGGCATGGAGGGGGATATGTAGCAAGCTACAATTTGGATTGCAGTTTTGCCCAGAGTTAGTTGCACTTTGGTAACCTCAGAGGCATTATGCTGAGCAACTAGACTGGAGGTGTGGATATCCTTAATGAATATGGACACACCTCCACCTTTGGTGCTTCGGTCCAGGTTGCATGGCCAAAAAGTGTGGTACGAGTTATAGCCTGGTAGTGCAGGGATGCTCTCTGGAACCTTGAACCAGGTCTCAGTCACTGCACAGATATCTATGTTCTCCATTTTAAGGAGTGCCTCGAGTGAGTGCATTTTGAGATTTAGACTTCTAGCTTTTAGTATTACCCTCAGTTTTTGCTTTCCTGTTATGGTGGTGAATTTATTTGAACCCTGCCTAAAAAAGGCACTATAGGGGGCAGCAAGAGTCTTTGCCAGTATCCGGAATCCCAGGGGCGACAGGTGCAGGCCATCTCTGGCAAAGTATCATGGTCTGTCAACCATGTCATCCCAAACAGACAGATACTGGATCTCCTTAGAATGACACCAGAAGCTTAGCCAATTGTTGAAGTCAATCATTTTGTCCTTGTACTGCGGTATCATTCTGGGCAATGGCAGAATGCTACTCAGGGCTAGGGTCATACCTGCCTGGGCTACAAGATCAGAGAGCTCTTCCATGTCTTTTCATGTAGTCCAGGGAGGTACATCTCAGGTCATTTACACCAACATGGACAAAGACAGTCATATTTGTACTTGTTATGGAGTGACCTGAGTGCATGGGTTATGTGGCGGATCCAGGCACCAGACAGGCAGCTGACAGTAACCTTCTCCTTGTTTAGCCTGGTGAGTGGGACCTGTTCGAAAGCCTCAAAAGCCAAGGATGCCGCCAGCTCCACTGATACCCATCTATCCTCAGAAAGGAAACATTGAAATTGATGGGTCTCAACCTAGAGGCAGATCTCTGTGCCAAGCTACCTAGTGCCAAAGCACCAAATGAAAGACAGCTCTGAAGTTTTCAGAGTTGAACCATCCCCTGAAGAAGCGGCACCAAAACCTAGGCTCTAAGACTCCTCCAGATCTGAACATGGCAGACCCGAAAGAGGAGGTTAACCAGCTGGAGTCAAAATCACTTGTCTAGCATGATCCATGTGACATCCCTCCTCAGAGTAATCAAGGAGCCTCAGTCCTCACCACTGACACAGATGGGGATTGTGCATTTAGAACAAAAAAGGATACAAACACTACTTTCAAATGCAGCTCTCTGCACCAAGCACAGTTTTCTGGGGCTGAACTTCCCTCTCCTGGCCCTAAATAAGACAACACATTTCTCTGTGCAGAAATCAGTGCTGTGTGTCCCTGTTCCAAGTAGCTGACACCAACTCTGAAATTTGATTTTCACACACACACACGCCTGGGCAAGGCTGGCACAGTTTTACCCACAATGCCATGATTCTCACACACACCTGGGTAATTCTGGCACAAATCTACCTGCTATGCCACCTCCACCCAGACTTTAAGGTAGATTCACTGCCTCCCACCAGCTACTTTAAGGCTCTTACCAGGGTACCCTATTACTCTTAGCAAAATTAATACTTCTACAAATTGGCAATACTTTCAGGAGCATGAAGCCACAGTGCCACCAAATAAATGCAATTACTCTCAAAGGTTACATTTATTTTCTAAAAGACCAGCCACAATGAACGGTATAAATATATTTAATAAAAAATAAGAGAGACATGAAAATACTGAATCTCTATTTACAATAAAGTTTCAATTCACAGGAAATATAAAAACAGATGGAAAGACTCAGATACAGTAAAACAATACTTTCAGCAAATCTCACTATATTTTCCTATCTGAAGGATTACTGTTCCCTAGTCAAGTTACTTACTAAGGCAAGATGAAGTGGGTGAATGGTCTTGTCAGTTCCAAAACAGAGTGCTAAGTGTTATCTGTCACATCTCTCAATAGTTTCTAAATACAATTTCAGTGCTGGCTACAGAATGACATCACATCTGGTCACCTAATTCTGTAGTTCCCACACACACACACACCCCACCTAGAAGCTGAGCCAGGATCTAGCACAGATGTGTCACAATACACACACAGGATTTTGCTAAACCTTATTCTAGCCTTTGGAGACAATTTCAACCTTTTCATCCTTCCTGCAGAGACTAACCAGCTATTCTCTGACACTCTAGGGTAGAAAACAGTTCACCACTAAGGGCAATTAAAAGCAGTATACCAACTCAGACATTGCGTCTCTGGCTGCATTCAGACCTGCAAGATAAACTCGCTATGGACTAAACCAAGTCATTCAATTTCACGCCATTTACTTAAGGTTAAGCTGGGCTGAGCTTAACCCCTTCCCTCCCAGTATCCTCTGTTAAATTACATACACTTCGACAGTTACAACAGTACAGTCTGACATGCATGTATATTTCTTTTCTGTCCAGCAGAACCACTGTTGATAAATGTTTGTAAAACTGCTTGTTAAAAATGTAACACAAGCATCTGTACAAATCAGTTTGACATGCAAATGACATCAGATTCATTACAAAACTCCAGCTAGTTATGCTGGCATACGTTACACATGCATCGTTCTACTCTCTCTGGCATAGCTAGAACTACCTCAAATCACAATCCGGGACAGACTGAGCCATAAACTACCAGTACCAAAGGGCATACTAGTTCTGGAAAAGACAAGGGGAGGGGTAGATGAACCAGCACTTTGTACATTCCCAGAGGCCAGTACCAAGTGAACCCAGAGTTGTATCTGCATCCTGAAAATCGTTATCATTCTGTCGATGTCCTGTTCGATCAGACTTCGAAGACTGAGACAATGACATCAACAGTGGTCTGGAATACCTCCTCTCCTAAAGGATAGCAGGATGCAGTCTGAGGCTGATTGGATCCAGTGAGAATCCACAATGAGCAGGAGATGCACTGTACTGGAAGACTGTTGGCTCAAAGTCTCAGTACCTTGGGATCTGATCTCAAAGTCAGATCCAGGGACTGACTGCAGGGCTTCTTGGAGTCCAATTTATCTTTTTCTTTTGAATTTTTTTTTGGCCTTATCCAAGTCCTTGTGCATCTGGTTTCTTCTTGCATTTCTGGACTTTGGTACAAGGAGAATTTGCAGAAGAGGAAAAGAAAGGAATAGCAAACCTCGTCTGAAGAAGGCGTCCCCCCTTCAATGCAAGTTTTTCTTTTCTAGTCTGTAAGGCACGATCACTGACAGACACAAGCCCGACATGAATTGTCAAGGTGAGCAACTCCTAAGCAATATACACAAAGGTAGTGTGGGTCTTATGGCAGTAGCTTATGTTTACACTCAGTGCACTTTTTAAAGCCCTGACCACTTGCCATCAAGGACAACATGAAGACACAAGCAGACAGACACACGCTTGCCAAACTCTAATGATGCCATATATGCACGTACCTTATAAAGC